>NW_006921621.1:13684943-13693556 GCF_000298275.1 Orycteropus afer afer
CCTAATTAAAAAAAAAAAAGATAAAAAAAAATTTAAAAAAAGAAATGAAAAAAAAAAAATAGTAATAACCTTCCTTCCTTTCTCCACTGTCTAAAGCCCACCTGTCCTTCAGGATACCTAACACAATCTCACATGCACCACCTTCCCCTCTTCCTTGTCCAGTCTGCAGCTCACTCCTTTGTGTTCCCAAGGCCCTTGACTCTTAGTTCCACGTACTACTCATTACAGTGTATTGTCACTGTGGTAGTTATGTTTGTGTGTCAACTTGGCTGAGCCTGACTGAGTGACTGGGCAGCTCATGGTAGTTATTCCTCATGATGAGACTGGCAATCAACTCCATGGTAGGATCTACCACAAGCAGCTGAGTAGCTGCCTTTGAGATGTGAGCTGCTTCCTTTATATAAGGAGAAGCCTTGGGAATGGTCTCTAGCCTATGGCACACTTGGACCCTGCATGTAGCCATGTCGTTGCTCAGCAGCCTACCATGCTCTGCTGACCTTGGGACTTACCATGGACTTAAGTTAATGGCCTGCACGTGGTTTGGTAACATCGGGACTGTGCCATTTTATTTGTCAACCTTGGGCTTCTCAGCCTCAGCAGCCAGCAGCTGTCTGAGTGAAGAAATGCCTCTAGTTTCAGTGGGCTGGGAGCTGGAGGCAGAGCTGAAGCCCAAGGCTGAGGGGCTTTCACCCAGCCCTAGAGCCTGGCACTTTGAACTTGGACTTAAAGCCTCCAAATTGTAAGAATATACTCCTGTTTGTTAAGGCCATCCCATTTGTGGTATATTTCTTGTCAGAGTGGCTCTAGGTAACCAGAACAGTCACTATATGCCCACCACCACCAGCCTGAGCTCCTCTGGGTCAAGGACTGTGTCTTGCCCTTTTGAATACAGAGTCTGTGGTGATGTGCCATCTGCAAGTTACTTAATCATGTTGGGAATGGACAGGGAACACTTCCTCCTCATTCCTCTGGTTTCAAAGAGGAAGGATTGCCACTAAATTCTCTTGGCCATGGCCCAGAGATGGAGGAGTACCCAGGCTGGTGGGTGACAACCAAGAGTCCTAACATTGAAGAATTGGCCCCTTCTCCTTTTCCTCTGTGTCCTGAAGCAGTGCGAGACAGTAGCCTGAGTGAATATATTCCCTCTGCAAACTCACATTGGTCAGAAAGGGGCTGTTAGGAGGCCTGGGGTCCCAGGAGAACTAAGAATTCACTGGTAACACGAATCTAAGCCCCATCCTCTGTCTGGCTTTTATGGGTAATAAAGTTTTCATCCCTTTCTTGTTTCCTATTCTCTCTCTTAATCCAGACTTAGAGTGGGACGTGAAAGGATACAATTAGCTCACTCAAAGCACTCTATTTCATCTATAACGTCAAGATCATAGAGCACTTACACCTCTCAGGTTTCTTGGAATTAAATCAAACAATGCATAGTGGGATTTACTAGTATGTCAAGTGCTTACTAAATACAAGCTGTTCTGATTATATTATTATATTTAATATAATACATAGAAATAAAATGTATGGTTTATATAGTAAATGATTTCTATAATTATAATAGTATTTGCAATTATTATCACTGATATTTCTAATTATAGCATAATTATATATAAATTTATGATTATGTAACAAAATATAAATAAAATACATAATATAATATGCTCCACAAATAAGTAGTCTCCAACAATAACCTTCAAACCCACTTTTTCCAAAGCCTGCTTGACATTTTCACTAAAAAGCAAATGCTTCATTTTTTTGTCCAAAAACAGTTCCCCTCTCCATCTTGTCAAAGTTATCATCAACACCACCATCCCAGTCATACAACTAACCTAGAGGCAAATTTTACCTTCAGATCCAGTAGTGACACTTTTCAACTCTGCCTTTGCAAAGTCTCTTGAATGCTCCCCGTTATCTCTCTCCAGTGTCCTCCCCTTGCCACCTGTCCTTGTTACTTGCCATCAAGTGGATTCCACCTCATGGTGCCCCATGTGTGCAGAATAGAACTGCTCCATAAGGTTTTCAAGGACGTGACCTTTCAGAAGCCGATAGCCCGTCTTGCAAGGAACCTCTGGGTGGGTTCGAATCACCAGCCTTTTGGCTAGTAGTTGAGCACTTAGCCATTTGCACTATGCAGGGACTCTTCTTCAATAACCCCACCAATCTTCCTGCCTCTGCCTCTCTCCTCTCAAGTCCATTGCAGCACTGCCTCCAGGTCAGTGTTTCCCGAGCCTTACCACTGGGGTGTTCAAAACATTGTGCTCTGAAGGGAACCTTCATTAGGTTTCCAAGGTTGTAAATCTTTATGAAAGTAGACTGCCTCATCTTCATTCCGCATAGCAGCTGGTGGGTTTGAACTGCTGACCTTCTGGTTAGCAGCCAAATGCCTTATCTGATACGCTACCAGAGCTCCTTAGTAAGCTGTTACAAAGACTTGTTTTTAGCAGTGGCCGCATTACTGAAGAAAGTGCATGACTTCCTAGGTGACTATACAGAAAAACACCATGAGCCCTGATGTCTATGAGATTATTCCTGAATCAGTCGTGGTATTTTAAAGCCATGTGACAGCTACTGTCAGAGATGGAGATGCAGACCTTCATTGCCTCCTCCTGCATGCTGAGGCTTTTGCAATAAATTAGGCAGGCCCCCACCCTTCAGAAGCCTGGTCTTTGCAGGAGACTCAAGTCTCAATCGGGATGAACCTCAGACAGCACTGGTTTTGTTTAGGTTTTCCCTCCACATATTTGCCGTGGTTTTGCCATCAGGCAAAATCATTGCGCCTTTGTTTCTTTGTTGTCTGCTTGGGATTTTAGCGTCTAGTATTACTTTGGAATTCAGCTAATTAAAAATAAATATTTCAAGAAAAGCAAATATGCTTGAAAATATTGATGACACTTGAACAAACATGTTCTGCTTCTCAGATTTGATTAGATTCGGGTAAAAGCAATTCCTCTATTTGACCATTAGGTGGCAATTGGGCCTTGGTGCCCTGAGCCAGCTGGCCCCAAGCCAACCAGAGCCTAGGCCCACACCCTTGGGCCCTTAACAGAGAGGGGACTGATGGAATTTGGAAGAGATGTGCCACCACTTCCTTGGCCAACCACTAACAGCATGTCATTTCAGAACCGATTCTTACTGAAGCAAGGACAAAATACTTGATTCCATCAAAGCAATAGCTGAAAATGAATAAATGCAAATGAGAATTGGATAACAGAAGACTGAACTTGGAGGAAGGCAGAATCTTGTCAGTTTTTTTCCCCGGGAAATGGCAGCTTCTGCAGAATTGACTGTTCAAGAGCCCCTATAGGTTAGTGCCTATTACGCATCTGCTGTTCATCACTGACGAGATCCATCTTCCCTCAAGCTCAGCCTCCGAGGTGTATCTCACAAGTTCTTTGTGGCTGTTCATTCATGTGGTCTCTTCCTAATTCATCAGGCAGAGAAGAGGCAGCTTGCTCCTGTCAAGTCTCTCACTTCCCTGCCAGCAGCACACCAAACTGAAACATGGTGGCCATTCTCCTTCCTTTTCTTCCTCTAGATTTCCTGAACCAATTAAGAAAACTCTAGGGGCAGACAGCGGACACTTCTATGGTTGTTAAAACCTTCTGATCTGGATTTTTCACGCAAAAACACAAAACTCTAGTTGGCTGTCCTGATCTTTTTTTGTTGGGGACAGGGAGTTCTCCTTGGAATAATATAACCCAATAACCATCACCCATGTATTTGGAACAGTTGCCCTTTTGCTCAGACATTAAAGTTTCCTACAAGGGCTATTCTAAGTGCAGAGTGCAAATTGCGTTTAATCTTCTAGTTAAATCCATGATAAACTTCCAGAGGCAGGCCACATGCATCGCTTTTAAGTTCTGGTCCAATTTCTGTTCTTTAACCATCTCTTTAGTGAAGAGATGGGAGGGATTGTAGGGGCACTGTATCAAATGATGTTCATTGGGAAAGGATAATCACTGCTCTTCCATGGTTTTAGTTTCAAAAAATATAATACAATATATACACACAAAATAAAGAACCTCCCATAACTATTCATGAATCAAAAAGGTGGATTCCTTTAAACTTTCAGTTTCTGCCAGTTTTCAGGGTGATGAGTCCCTAGAGTCTACTAGGTGCAGTATATAAAGTGTTGTTTGCTTTAAAGACTAATAAGTGTTCTGGCATCGGTCTGGTTTAGGATTTCAGATCCTGCGGCAGCTGCACGTGGTGGAAAAAACAAGGGCCAGGCTCTGGTCTCAGCTTGGACACCAATTTTGTTATTCAGGCAAATCCCTTCCCCGTATGAGATTTCCTGTCACCTCATCTGCAAATGAGATCTTGTTGCACTAAATGATTGGGGTTTCCTTGTAACACTGTATTTTACACACCTCTCCAGGATCAGGGCAGAAAAAGACACAGAACAATGAAACTAAAACAACAAATTCTAATGGGTCATTTCTGCTGTTTATTCAAATGAAAGGCTTAAGAATCAGAGAAACAGAAAGGAAAGGAGAGGGACTCGCTGCACACAGAAAACACAGCCACCCCACTCGCCCTTCCAGGGCACAGTAGGAATGGCTGGAAAGCACCAGGAAAGCAGGGCTCACGGTAACAACAGAAAACTGTAGATTGTCCAAGCAAGACACGTAATTTGATCTGGCAAATTTGCTCTAAATCTAAGTGGTTCTCAAACTTTCTGTCTCAGGATTTCTTTACAGCTTGAAAAATGAGAGCCCCAAAAAGCTTTTTTATGTGGGTCCTATCTATTCAAGGAGGAGCTCTGGTGGTATAGTGCCTAAGACACTTGACTGCTAATCAGAAGGCTGGCGGTTCAAATCCACCAGGCACTCCTCAGATGGGGCAATCACTTCCATAGTGATACTGCCTTGGAAACCCAAGGAGGGGTCACTATGAGTTGGGTCCAACTCGATGGCAGTGCATTTGGTTTTTGGTTTTTTAGCTACTCAAGGAGATCTGGTGGTACAGTGGTTGTCGTATTTGGCTGCTAACCAAAACTTTGGTAGTTCAAACCCACCAGCCACTCCACCAGAGAAAGATGAAGCAGTCTGCTTCTGTAAAGATTCACAGCATTGGAAACCCAATGGGGCAGTTCTACTCTGCCCGATATATAGGTCGCTGAGTCAGAATCGACTTCATGGCAGTGGGTTTATCTACTCAACTACTAACTGAAAAGGTGATGATTTGAATCTACCCAGTGGAATCACAAAAGAAAATCCTGTCAGTCTACTTCCAAAAAATCAGCCATTCATAATCTCTCAGAGCACAGCTCTACTCTGACACACATGGGGGCAGCATGAGTCAGAATCAACGCCACAGCAACGGACTTCATTCTCTTAATCTATTATTATTGGCTGTATTCAAATTAAAACTGAGCAAATTTAAAATACTTAAAATTTCATTTTTAAATAATTATAATAAACACTTTCCATGTTAACATACATATTTGTATGGAAAATAACCATACTGTTCCAAAAAATATTTTAGTGAGAAGAATGGCATTGTTTTACATTTACCATCTGGCTTAATAGAAGACAGCTGGATTCTCTCACCTGCTACAGCATTCATTCTGTTGCAGTACCACACATTGTGTTAGTTACCTTTTGCTGTGTAACAAATTAACACAAACTTCTCAAAAAAAAAAAAAAAACTGCCATTGAGTTGATTCCAACTCATAGGGATCCCCATTGAGTTTCCAAGGCTATAAATCTTTATGGAAGCAGACTGCCCAATCTTTCTTCCATGGGGCCACTGGTGGGTTCAAACCGCCAGTCTTCTAGTTAGCAGTCAAATGTCGTAACCACTACACCACACAAAGTTAGTGGCTTAAAACAACACACATTTGTTACTTTACAATTCCTATGGGTTAGCAGCTTCAAGGTCTCTCACAGGCTGCATTCAATGAGGTGTTGGTCAGGGCTGAGGTCTCATCTGTAAGCTCGACTATGGAAGGATATGTTTCTAAGTTCGTCACAGGATTCAATTCCTTGTGCATTGTTGGACTACTTCCTGAGGCTACCTTCATCTCCTCGGCCTATGAGCCTCTCCAACACGGCTTCTTGGATTTCTTCCTCCACATCAAAGATTGCAAGCTGAGAAGGCGAAAGAGTCTGCTAGCAAGCCGGTAGTCACAGTCTTATACAACCTAATGATGGAAGTGACATCTCATTATTTTTGCCAAATTCTAGTGGCTAAAAGCAAATCACAGATCATCCCACATTCAGTGAGTGGGATTACACCACAGCCTGAATACCAGGAGGTGGGGATCACTGGGGGATATTTTATAAGCTGCCTACTGCACACATCATATGTTGTTGTTGTTGTTATGTGCCGTCAAGTCGGATCCAACTCACAGCGACCCCTCCTTGGGTTTCCAAGGCAGTATCACTATGGAAGTAGATTTCCCAACCTTCCTTCCGAGGAGTGGCTGGTGGGTTTGAACCACCAGCCTTCTGGTTAGCAGTCAAGTGCCTTAGGCAGTATGCTACCAGAGCTCCTACACACATCATATAGTATCTAGATAACTCCACTGTATACTGTGAACAACAGTAAAGGC
This sequence comes from Orycteropus afer afer, assembly GCF_000298275.1. NCBI lineage: Eukaryota > Metazoa > Chordata > Mammalia > Tubulidentata > Orycteropodidae > Orycteropus > Orycteropus afer. Next base: position 13,691,500 of record NW_006921621.1, read on the forward strand.
AAACAACATTTTAGTGTTATTATTAAAAATAATAATAAGTTTTGACCTTGCAGAACTTCTGGAAAGGTCTCAGAAAGTCCTGGGGTCCACAGATCACACTTTGAGAACTACTCCTCTAAATGAATGCTTACTAGATATCTGAAAAGAGGCTAGAAGCTGGGCATCTCCAGCTTTGGAAGTGAAAGAGAAGTTCTGTCATGACCTTCCCTAAGTAGATAGTACAGGGTATTAGGGTCACCTACAAACTATGCCAAATCAAACACTAGATCTGGAGACGACGACATAATTCTGCAACATGAGGAAAGAGAGTACTTTATTTAGTAACGGCCTCAAGATCTCAGTAATATACAAGAATATATAGCATAGGGTTTATTCTGTTATTTAAATCAAATAATATTCTAGTAGACTACCTGTGGTAGTTACGGTTATGTGTCAATTTGGCTGGGCCTGGTTTTGAGTGCCCAGGAAGCTGGAGGTAGTTATTTCCCATGATGAGACTTGCTATCAACTCCATGGTGGGATCTGCCACAAGCAGCTGAGTAGCTGCTTTAGGGATGTGGTCTGCTTTCCATATACAGGGAGAAGTTTTGGGAATGGTCTCTAAGATTTTAGCAAGCTTAAACCCTGCATGTAGCCAAGTTGATGTTCAGCAGCCTGCCATGTCCTGCCAATCTTGGGACCTTCACTGGACTTGAATCAGTGGCCTGCCATGTTGTTTGGTAACATTGGGACTGTGCCTTTTCACTTGTCAGCCTTGGGTTTGTCAGCCTCGGCAGCCAGCAGGTGCCTGAGTAAAGAAAAGCCTCCAGCTTCACTGGGCTGGGAGCAAAAGGCAGAGTTGAAGCCCAAGATTAAGGGGCTTTCACCTAGCCCATAGAGCCTGGCACTTTGAACTCAGACTTCAAGCCTCCAAAACTGCAAGAGAATAAAGTCCTGTTTGTTCAAGCCATTCCATTTGTGGAATTTTCTGTTGGAGTGGCATGAAGTAACCAAAACACTGCATATCTATTTCATTCCTAAGAACATCTTAATAAATTGGCCACTGCCAGATATTTCTGTGAGCCAAACATTCTGATTAGCATTTCATCCTGTTGCCTTTCTCAGTAATTCATCTTAACTTCAGCAATTCAGTGCTGCCACTTGGCTGCTGCTACTCTGAGATCCCTGTTATTCCCAATAATAGCCCTATTTGAATGTCTTAGTTTCCTAATGCTGCTGTAACAAAAATAACACGAGTGGCTTTAAAGAACAGTGATGTATTGTCTTGTAGTTTTATAGGTTAGACATCCAAATCAAGGCATGGGCTCTAGGAGAGAGTCTTTCTTTGTTGGTACCCCCGGGTGTTCCTTGGCATTCCTTGGTTTACAGAAGGATCTTCATGTGGTCTACTCCCCCTGTGTATGTCTTCATGTCTGTTGCCCTTTTAATAAGATACTACACATTATTCTTGGGTCTCTAACACTGTCTTCAGTTAAAGTATGTTATCCAGTATGGCCTCAATAACAACAAAAGAAAACCCGTTATTTCCAAACGGCCCACTTTCACAAGTACAGGGGTTAGGATATCAACATAACTTTTTTGGGGACACAATTCAAACTATAATACCTTATATTTTTAACAACTTATTTTTGAAAAAAGCAAGAATAACTAGTTGGGAGTAACAATTTCCCACATAACACCTGTTACCTTCCTCGGTTCTTGGCGGCCCGTTTAGCTGTGGATCATCATGCCTAGCTCCAGGTCGACAGGATATACAAACAAACCCACTGCCATTGAGTATATTTCAACTCAAAGCAAGCCTATAGGACAGAGAGAACTGCCCCATATGGTTTCCAATACTGTAAATCTGTATGGAAGTAGACTGCCTCATCTTTCTCCCATAGAGCAGCTGGTAGATTCAAACCACTGAACTTCTGGTTAGCAGCTGAATGCTTTAACCACTCCACTACCACACCTCCTGATGTAATGTATAATTACATATTTAACACTCACCATTAGCCTTAATTTTGATGTCACTCTCTGGTAGCGTAGTGGCTGAGGCACTTGACTGCTAACCA
>NW_006921621.1:13693766-13716982 GCF_000298275.1 Orycteropus afer afer
AAAAAAAAAAAAAAAATCAGAACAGCAGTGCACAACAGAAATACAGTGCAAGCCATCTATGCAATTTAACATTTTCTAATCACATTAAAAAAAAATAAAGACAGGTAAAATTAATATTTTATTTAATCCAATATATTCAAAATACTCTCATATCAATATATAAACAATATGAAAACTGAGATATTGCACTTTCTTTTTCATACTGTCTTCAAAATCCCATTAGCACTGTGGTGCAGGGAATTACTTGGTATGGCTCTTCTAGCCATGGTTTTTGTGGCATCCACCAGATGACTGGGTGGAACTACGTAAATGCAAGTTGCGTGTGGTCCACCAAGGGGATTGGATAGCTTGTTAGTAATGTAAATACGGTATATGGCAGGCATAGGGACGGGACCATGCAAATAAAGTGGATGGAACCCTAATGTGGGGATTGGTCAGTTTTGTCATCTCCTTAGGCTTAAAATGAGCCCTCCCAGAGGCAGAAAGGGGGATCTCACTGCCATCAAGAGAGAAGAGCCGGAGGTGGAGTGAAGTGTGTCCTTGGACCACAGATCCATGCGCTGGACCTCCTTGACCAAGAGAGGCAGAGAGATGGTGGCAGCAGAACCAAGAGACCAGCATGAGACAGAGCAGTGGGCTTGCTGGCCCATGGAATGAGAAAGCTGAATGCCTTTGGGCAGAATTGCTGGAGGAGTGAGGTGCACATCTATTGGCAGAGCTAAAATAGCTTTGTAACAATTGCCCAAGCAGGGCAGAGGCCAGCACAAGATGCCAAGGACCAAAGAGAGGCATGCCTGAGGGCATGGCCGAGGGGAGGCAGTGCTGATTGAAGAATTGTATCCTGAGTGCTTCTGAACCTGAACTGTACCCTGTTACTTCCCTAATGAACCCCATAATCATGAGAATTGTCTGTGAATTCTATGTGGCCACTGCAACGAATTATCGTATAGAAGTAGAGAGTGCCATAGAAGAGATGGTTGATGTCAGCACTGGTAAAAAGGGTGGAGAGTGACAATGGCATGTCTGACCTCATAGGAAGCAGCATTGGGCTGCTGATGGTGATTCTCTCTCGCTCTTGTAAGGCTGCAGGTCAGAGGATGCCACCCCCATGCTCTTTTAGCAGGCATTTTATACTTTAAGCACATCTCTATTTGAACCAGCCACATTCCAAGGGCTCAACAGCCACATGTGACTAATGGTACCATATTGGACAGCACAGCTCTAGATGTTAACAAAAATTTTACAGATAGTAACTTTAATACCCACCTATTAATACTGTAGGAGCTCTGGTGGCATAGTGTCTAAGGCATTTGACTGCTAACCTGAAGACTGGAGGTTAACACCCACCAGCCACTCCTCAGAAGGAAGGTTGGGTAATCTATTTCCATAGTGATGCAGCCTTGGAAACCCAAGGAGGGGTCACTACGAGTTGAATCTGACTCGACAACAGTGAATTTTTATTACTACTGCATTTGCATTTTGCATAGAAAACAATCTTGCCTTGAGACAGTACAAGATTTGAAATATTTTGATCTGAAAAAATGTTAACACATTGAAGTTGCTAATTTGTCTTCAAACTTTTACTCCTTTGCAGTCACCTGCTACGGGAGTGGGTAAAACTCTTCCATTTCAGCCACTATTCTCAGATTGGTCCACCACATATTCCATGATTAACTGTTGGCTACTTTAGGGTTCCCTTGTTTCCTAGTCACATGCCCCACTGCTTCCCTCAGCTCTCCCTGCATAATTACCAACAGCACACAGGTCTTGTGCCCGTTGGTAGGTTTCATCCCCACCCACTCATGTCCCCGGGTATCCTGTCATCTATAGTGTGAATGGAGCTCTGGTAGCACAGTGCCTAAAGCACTTGACTGCTAACCAGAGGCTGGCAGTTCAAACCCACCAGCCACTCCTCGGAAGGAAGATGGGGCAATCTACTTCTGTAGTGATGCTGCCTCGGAAATCCAAAGAGGGGTTGCTATGAGTCGGGTCTGACTCGACAGCACATAACAACAACATAGTGTGAATATTGTCCAGCGGTTTTTGGTTGCTATGCTTTTACATAGAGCAAGAAAATCCAAAAATCAAAGACTATTCCAGCTGTCCCCATCTTCTCAGAATTTGATTTTGTAAAATAAATGCATGTATTACTGTCCTAAAAATAAACATTAAGAAGTTCTTATTGTCTTACTCCCCTCCTTGGCCTTATCTGTGACTGCAAATGTAGGAAAAAAAAAATAGTATTAAAGGATCGCAGGCAGCATAAGGAACCAAGGAAACCCTTTCAACAAACTCAAGAGGCCAGATTGAAATTTTAAAAATTGCATCCAAATCCAAAGATCTGCCACTAGGGACAACCTGATGTATAAATAGTTTTTAATAATAAAATATGATGCATACTTTGGCTGGGCATTTATAAACAGTACCCTGACCATGGTTTAAAGAAGGAAGGAGCCGTTAATGGAATTAAAACTAGTTCAGACAATGATGCATTCTTTACCCAGATGCTCAGTAAACTACAGGCTTGAGTTGACTTTGAAAAGTAATACATATAGTGCCACCTCCAAATCCACCCTTTCAGCCTGCTTTGTGATACTGGAGTTGTAACTTGTACCTTTTCTCCTTTGCCAGTAGACACAACATTGTCAGCAGAAGGCACTGGGCACAGCCAGGGGAAGGAGCTTCACTTCTCCTGGTTCTGGTGCTTTTACTTCCTGCTTCTACTGCATCAGCGTCAGCATGGGGCTTCTCTGCCAGTGACATGTGAGAAACAAGTAGCCAACACTCTCCAAAGATTTGTGGGCACCCCAGGTAGCAGCTTTTCTCCAAACTTCACTGGCATCCCATCAAATGGCTTCCTAGAGTTTCACTGGCACCTGTCTGCCCACCCGAGATTGTGAGACCTCAGCAAACTTCTCCACTCAATAGGACGTAACATACACTCTTCAATGAGATCTGAACCTCAGCCTTGGGGGGCAAAAGGAGAAGGGCTCTTCCAAATGTGTTCCTTCTTTGAGTACATTCCCTCAGCCACAGAAGTGGTGGCTACTCCCTACATCTTTGCTATTGTTGTTAACTGTTGTCATGTCAGTTCTGACTCATGGCAACCTCACGTGTGCAGAACAGAACTGCTCCGTAAGGTTTTCAAGCTGTGACCTTTCAGAAGCAGATCCTAGGCCTCTGTCTTCAGAGGTATCTCTGGGTGGGTTCTAACCACCAACCTGTTGAATGAGAAGTCGAGCCACCCAGGACACCTTCCCTACATCTACTGTTCTTGTATTCTTTAGCGATCTCTTTCGCCCTCACAGTAGTTAATCTCTTGTTACTAGTTAATAATTCTTCATATTGAATTTTCCCCTTCCAAATCAATTGTGTGGTCTCTTTCTCTTGACTACATCTTGAATCCTAAATGATACCCTAAATTTACAAACAATAATCATTTGTAACATTTATAACAAGGATTTCTAAATCACTAAGAAAGACAGCACCTAGTAATGACAAGTCAAAACCAGAAAATTACAGTCCATTTAGGAAATGATAGGAATGAGTGAGAAAGTATAAAAACATGATCCCAAAGCTGGCAATTACCATAAAAGCAAATGCATTTAACTCCCCTATTAAAACGCAAGGACTCTCCAAATGAGCTGAAAATCTGATATGCTATTTAAGAGACACAACTGAAAATCACATAGAAAAGTTAAAAGCAAAAAGGATAGACAACAATTTATTAAATAAGTAAATATAAACCAAAATGAGAAAGAAATTTTAAGATCAAAGAAAGTTAAAATCTAAGGAAAAAAAAAACGTAAATAGGACAAAACAATACTTTAAACAAGAAAGTCTTCCTTATGAATTGTATCAGCCCACCCAAGATTGTGAGACCTTGGTATACAAATACCAAGAAAAGGTATTTGTATACTAATTAACAGTATGAAATGACAAAATTGAGTGGAATAACTGTAAGAGACTAAACACACCACTGTTAGTTCTAATAGTAACATATACTCTCCCAAAAAAAAAAGAAAACAAAATCTGAATAATTAAATTGACTGATTCACACTCAACTCTGTCCTAATCAAACTGAATAAGCCTTCTTTTCATCAGAGAAAACACCCACAGAACACTGAAAAAGAGGTTAAATGGTAGGTCCAAAATCTCAACGAATTCTAAAAAGCAGAAGTTATGTAAGCCATTATCTTCTTTTCATAAGGTAAAAATCCTACAAATAGCAACAACAAAGAAAGCCAACCACACAGAAACTTTTCAATGTTAATTACAGAACCCAAAATTTTAAACATAATGATAAATAACAAAGCTGGATATGAACATATTTGAACTTAGGGACAAGGCAAAAGCCTTAAATGTTTATATACAAACAAAACATAAGCATCAGACTAAAAAAGTGGAGATAAAGGAAATGATAAACATAAAAGGAGTAATCAATAGATTTTAAAACGGAGTATCTTAATTGATAAACAAATCCAAACACTAGTTTTTTTATGGGAAAAATTAAGGAGCTCTGGTGGTTTAGTGCCTACGGCATCTGACTGCTAACCAGAAGGTTGGTGGTTCAAACCCACCAGTCACTCACATAAGGAACACTGGGCAATCTACTTCTGTAAAAATTTACTGCCTTGGGAAACCCAAAGGGGGTTGCTATGAGTTGGAATCAACTTGATGGCAGTGAGTTTGGGTTTGGTTTAGCAATTCTAATCAAGGACAAGATTAAGAAATGGGAGCACTAAGAAAAGGTAAATCTCTTAGAACTAAGAAATGGTAATTAATAGGAAAGAGATTAAAATATTAGAATTCTCTGCTAATAAATGTTTAAATTTCAACAGAAGGAAAAGTTTTCTGGAAAAGTATAAATTACTTATATTTAGTAAATAAGCATAAAAGTAAAAAATTAGGTTAAAACAGAGTATTTTAATTTAAAATAGGTAACATTCCAATACTCACAGAAGAAACTGGTAGTAGCCAAGAAATTATTGTCAAAAAGGGCTCTGAATTCCAAAGTTTTACAAGTGTGTTCCTTCAAATCATTCTCAAGCTATTAATTGCCTTATGCACAGAAAAATATATATAGTTCTTCTGTTCACTCTGCAGACCTAATAAAATACGTCAAGACTTGGACAATGATGGCCCAAAAGACAACCAATTCCACTCATGTAAAAATGTAAAATTCCTAAATAAAAGATTAGCAAACTGAATTCCAAAGTACCAGTAGAGCAGTCACATTTTAGTCACAATATCACTGATTTCAAAACTTAACTTTTCAGAAAAATAAATGTAAAAGTAGGGAGAATGTTTGTTTGGACAGTGTTAAATCTATACTCACTGTAGACTGTTTTTATTTTTTAAATACTCTTTTTTTATGATCTCAGCATTATTTCTAACATTTCAAAGAGGATTCTATAACTCATGGGGGTGGTTTCTTTTGATTTATCAAATTTAACTTTTGTCCCAAAGACTTGAGCACACCTTTTAACACCAGCATTAACACTATCACTTACTGAATGCCTGTGAGAGGATATGGCAAGTGAGTATTAAAAGTCACCAAAATCATGCTCAGCGGGGTGCAAGGCACACACGGGGCTTTACACAATACTAACAAAGGGCGATGGCAAGTCTGTTTACCAGTTAAAGCGGCACTACTCTGTGGCAAAAGCACAAGCAGGTTACAATGCATTGACACTGCAGTTTTGAAATTATGCAACTCTTGGTGAGTTTTTAAGCTAGAAATATATGCATCACTTCAAATTTTGAGTACAAAATTAGTCTTTATTAACATTATTACATCAACTCTTTAAAATCAAGTTTACATAAAATGCAGTTGAATTCTAAATCTTAAAAAAAAAAGAAATCAATGTGCCTGATTCCAGGAGGGAAAAGATGATTTAATGTTGGAAAATTTATTAATAATAATCAACATATCAAATCATAAAAACGACATGATCAAAGATCATAATCACAGACGCCTCATATATACATGACAAAATTCCAGAGGCATCCCAAATTCAAACTCTTTAAAAACTAGAAACAGAGGCAAATATCCTTTCTGGATAAAGAAATCTAACTCAAAACCGTCAACTTAAAGATAACACTAGGATATTCCCACTAAAATCAGAAACAAAACAAGAATGTCCATCATCATTACGTGACATTGTTCTAAATACTGCAGCCAACACCACATGCGATAAAAATGAAATAAAACTAGTAAAGTTATCGTTGTCGTTGTTGTTGTTGAGTGCCGTGGAGTCGGCCCTGACTCACAGCGACCCCTCCTTGGGTTTCCAAGGCCGTATCGCTATGGAGGAAGTAGATTGCCCAATCTTCCTTCCAAGGAGTGGCTGGTGGGTTTGAACCGCCAGCCTTCTGGTTAGCAGTCAAGTGCCTTAGGCACCAAGTATTTCCCAGAAACCTCATGAGAAATGAACTGAAAAGTATTAGAATTAAATGACTACAGCTACCAGGAAAATATAAATTCATGGTCTGATGAGACTACAGTCATTACCTTCTCTCTATCACCACCACCTCTAAGCCAGTTTGAACCACTTTCATCGCCTGCCTGGATTACTGCATCAGGCTCCTAAACTAGCTGGCTCCAGAGACATCGTACAGCATGGCCACCATGATGTTTCTGAATCACAATGTGATCATTCCTTTGCTGAGAATCTTCCAACAGGTTCCCATCATACTTTAATTAAAGATCTAAACTCCATACTACGGCTATATATATGGCCCTGGCTTTTATACATGCTGTTCTTGAACCTCTAGCCATACTGTCCTCCTTTACTTTTCTCAAACACACCAAAGGGGCTTTGAGTTAGCTATTCACTCTGCCTGGGAGGCTCTTCCCTTTGAGCCTCCCAATGATGGCTCCTTCTTAAAATGTCAATTGCATCTTATCCTAAAAATGTTACCTCCCCAGAGAGAGCTTCTTTAATGGCTCAATCTAAAGCAGCTACCCAATCACTTTCACATCATCCCAATCTAATTCCTTCCACAGAATCTAAAACTCATTATCTGAGACTTTCCCTTTTTATGTATATGTTTAGTATCTGCCGCTACTGATGTCACCTGCCGCTACTGATGTCACCTCTACGAGAGTAAGAATTTTGTCTGCCTTAATAACTGCTTATTTCCAATACCTAAATAAGTGACACACAGGAGTCACTCAACAAACATTTTGATTATCTGTCATTCCCACAGGGCAGGAACCACGCCTACTTCATTCCTTGTTCCATCTCCAGAACTCAAGCACAGGGTAGATATTCACTAGGTATCTGATGACTGACTGAATGAATGAATTCCTCCTCCTCTCCCTTTGAGAGTCTCTAGTATTCTAAGACTGGACAAACTTTTTTGGTGACCCCAACACATTACTGGCCTCTACTGAGCCAATTAATAGTCTCGTAAATCATTTCATATTAGTAGCTATAAAATTAGATCTCCCCACCCCAATTCCTTCCCCAAATCCTACATTTATGTGGCTGATTTGTTAAACTAAATGCAGAACTTTAATAAAGTTTGATGAACTTGTTGAAATTAACCTATAAAATATCTTTGTTAAAAAAATATTTACAATAGCAGGTTGAGAAAAATTAAATCTTTTGAGTCCTAATCCATAAACCATGTGAATAGCTAGACAGGAAACAGACTGTACCTAAAGTTATACCAGAGGGGAGGGGGTTGACTGAGATATTAAAAAGCTAATCTGTCTTGTCAGTGTATAGAGAAATGACCAACCTATGCTTTAACAGTTTGTCAAAACTAACAAAGCCACAGAAGGATTGCCTCTTAAGGATTTGAGACACTGGATCACCCTTTCGATTACCCAAGAGTCACTCATTAAATATGACACAGAGAACCTATCTGCTGGTTTGTGGGCACTGCAAGTACCCAATTACCTCAAACAAAAGGCCACATTCTCAATTTTTTATGTTTTGTTTTTATTGAAGAGTTTACTCACAGGCAGCACTTTAAAATCAGGTTTTTTAAAATTAAAGGCCAAAACTGAAAATTTTTTGCAAATATGACACTGATAAAAGAAAGATCATCTCAATAATTTAAACCCTAAAATGTCCTGTGGATTTAGTCTTTATACACAGAATTCATAAGATGGATATCATTTAAAATAAACAACCGAAAAACCACACATCGTGGGCAAATTTGTCAATGAAAATAAACGTAAGTTTCAGCCTTCCAAAGAATGAAAACCAGCAATTAATTCATCCTGTGACAGATTATAAACTGTGCTTCAGTATTTGGACTTTAAAGTCTCTTTCTCCAGCAGCAAATCAGCATATCTATGCTGAAGTTCCTTTTCTCTTTCTTGTTGTCGCTGCACATCTTCTTTTAGACACTTGAAGAGACAAAAATATTAAATGATTATGTAAATATAATCAAAACTTTAAAAATGTATCATGGTATTTTATCATCTTGCAAACAACTGAGTTGATTCATTACTCTTAAGAGGTAAGTATTTTCCAAAGAGAAACAAATTTAAGAAAATATTTTTGCTTATTATAAAACCAGTACTACAGCCATATATTTGGTTTGACTATAAGAACTTGCTGTAAAATCTTTGCTGCTTCTGCAAATAAACAAGCCATCACTGTCCTATCAATACCCACAAATGCACTTAAATAAGCCCTGAATGCCCTTTCTCAGGGCAGAGGCTATCACAACTTGCAAGTTAGTCTGAACACATTTGTATCAAACCCAGAAAAAGGCATTTGACACTTTGGAATAACTAGCTCTGTTCTCAGCATCCTATGCTATAAAACAAAATGGCTATTTTAATTTACGTCAAAGTTCTATGAATGGGGTGCAATTAAGTTTCAGGGGGAAAAAGCCCATTTCATTGTGCATCTATAAACAAAACATCCACCTACACATAGGCAACTCTAGACTAGAAAAGTCAAAACTTCAGGCTCTCATTGAAAAAATCCGAACAGTACTAACATCAAATACAGCCTTGAGGCTCAGAAGAAAGAGAAAAAAAGAAGACAAAAACCCTGAGAACTCTTTACAACTCTCTCTCTAAGTAATGCTGCAAGTCAATAAACAAAATGTTACCTCTAGCCTCCGAGGAATAGCAGAATCTTCATGCTTTTTCAATTCTTCGAAAGTGCGTAACTCCAAGTAAGCCTGCTCAATCTGGTCCCATAAGTCATTCAACTGTTTCATGAGCCCCATAGCACGAGACTGATAACCCCCAAGCAAAATTTTCATCTTCTTTTCCATTTTTGCTGCTCTCTTGGCTTCTGTGGTCATGTGGCCTCTGTTGATCTAGGGGTTGGGGAGATAGCACATGACAAAAGCAGGCTAAGTAACTGCTGGTTCATCTACATGACTCAAGGCAAAAGTACCCTTCCACCCAAACCTAACTCACTGCCACTGAGTCGATTCTGACTCATAGCGACCCCCATAGGATTTACAAAGACATAAATCTTTACAGAAGCAGAGTGCTTCATCTTTTTTCCAGAGAATAGCTGGTGGGTTCGAACCGTCAGCCTTTTGGTTAGCAGCCCAACGCTTTAACCACAGCACCATCAGAGCTCCTATGGGTACACTAAACAAAAAAACCAAGCCCCCTGCCATCACGTCAACTCTGACTCACAGCAACCCAGGTTTCCAAGGTTGCAAATCTTTACGGAAGTAAATTGCCTCATCTTTCTCCTACAGAACAACTAGTGGTTTTGAACCACCGACCTTCTGGTTACCAGGCAAATAACTTAACCACTGTACTACCAGAGCTCATTAAAAGTACATTCCAAAAATCCAAACTCACTGCCATCAACTTGATTCTGAGTCCTAGTGACCCCCACTGGGTTTCCAAGGCTGTAAATCTTTACAGAAGCAGAGTGCCCCATCCTTCTTCTGCAGAGCAGCTGGTGGGTTCGAACTACCAACCTTCTGGTTAGCAACCAAATGACTTAACCACTATAGCCACCAGAGCTCCTTAAAAGTACACTAACTCAAACCAAACCCACTGCCATCAAGTCGATTCCGACTCAGCGTGACCTCCATTGGGTTTCTGAGGCGATGAACCTTTACCGAAGCAGACTGCCCCATCTTTCTTCTGTGGAGTGGCTGGTGGGTTTGAACTGCCAGCCTTCCGGTTAGCAGTCAAACGCCATACGCACTGCACCACAAAGCTCCTTATTGTATGTCTAGTACATGTTAAATAATTATATTCCATCTATTTTATGTACCACAGTTGTGATCAAAACATAACTCCCCTAAAACTATCATATTACTAAGAGATTATTTTTATAATCCTATAATCCTAAATCTGACATAAAATCCATAAAACAAAAAGAATATGACATTTGGCAGATGATTCTAAAGGCAATCAGGATGGAGAACCCCTGTTTCAGTCAGTCATTACAGAAGCTAAGTGTCAGCTGTTTTTTCCAACTACATCTACCAAAAATAGTCTTCATTTCCAATAAGTGAACCACCAAATCCACGAATTCCATCAAGTTGCTTAAACTGTCATAATACAACACATGCTAAGAATACCCACATTAGATATTCACAATCATATGGGGACTCAAACACACATTCCAAAAACCTCAACAGCATACAATTTCAAATTGATACATACAATGCTTTTTCAAAACTGTTGTTGTTGTTATTTGCTGTCGAGTCAGACCCGACTCATAGTGACCCCTCCTTGGAAAATTAGTCACACAAATTATCATTTTTATTAGTTAAGGTAACTCAATTAGCTATACTCAGACTATGCTCTATAGATATTCAATTTCTAATTTGGTATAACAGTATGTAATATCTATCTATGCTCAAAAGGTTTTTAATTAGTAATCAAAGTACATTTAGTATTATTGATATCCTCCATCTGGGAATGATCTCACCTCATATAGTTGAGTCATTTATTATTCCCAAACCACTAGAGACTTTAAACCTTCAAAGGTGCTAGTTTTCCATTTAATGCCAAAAATTTTACTTAATTTAGCTCAAGCTCTATAAAAGTCTCCTGGCTCAAATAGTGTGCTAAAGATTCCAAGAAAGTAGGAAAATAAATTATAGATGAAAAAATTTAAGTACAGGAAAAAATTAATTTAGTCAAATAACTATATAAAAACAGTCACTACAAGTATAAAGAAGAAACAGATTACCACGTTTAATAATCAATTTTAGTTTGTTAGTTATCTTACGTGTGACATGTGATCTAAAATGTGAAGGAATATATCTGTATGCTTTGTAAAATGTTCAACCTATGATAGCCCAACATAGTTTAGGAGGAAAAAAACCAACCTATAAAATTCTGGCCTTTTTCTAGCCAATAAATGTACATGCATAAGTGGGGCAGAAATAACTTTAAATCAGGTCTGATTCCCCTGTCCTGCTGTACACACACAGAAGCAACACTGATGTCTCATACAGTATAAAACCTTATTGTTTAAAATACAAAGAAAGAGGGAAAACTAGGCTCTGATTTAACTAGACTGATATTTCCAAAAGCTTTAAAAAAAACAAACAAAAAAGTACACCACTCCTCACTTACTGACATGGTTAGGTTCCAAGACCAGGATGTTATATGAAAACTGATGTTATGAGAAAATGGAGGATGACTTTAGATCAAATGGAGGATGACTACCCATGACTGCCAAATTACTTAACTGCCAAACCACTGAAAACCCTGGAACAGCCAAGCTGACAACATAACATAGCCAGAGACTCTCACCTAGTCTCTTGGCATTCCTTACTGCCAGATATACATCGCTAATGCGCAAAATAGATAGTAGTTTTTTACTACTGTCATAAATGCAAAATGTTGCATAAGATAGTAAGTGAGGAGTAGGTATATTAGCAACTGCCCTGAAAAAGCAACTTATTTGAACAAAACAATACTGGCTGAAAGAGCTTACACTGCATCTAATAGCTGATTTACCAAAAGTTCTCAAAAACATGCTTTTCAAATCTTCATCTGCACTTATAGAGCCACTTAGGAATCTTAATACATCTAACAAAGTTAGTAGTGGAGCTAGGATTAAATACTTTGCTCTGATCACTAGACAATCCTCCCAAATATGATTATGTTAGAAGTTTATAAATCACTACTGTGGTTTAAATATGTATCAGCACCAAACTTTTAAATAATTTTAAATAAAGTTCACCAACACTCTGTGATTTAAAGTGGGCCTATACTGGATATAATTAAAGCTGAGCTCTGGTGGGTGTAGTGGTACCATTTGGCTGTTAACCAACAGTGGGTGATCTGAACCTATCAGCTGTTCTGCAGAACAAAAATAAAGCAATCTGCTTCCGTAAAGATTTACAGCCTTAAAAACCCAATAGGGGTCACTATGAGTCAGAATTAACTCGATGGCAGTGAGTTTGGTTGTTTTGTTTTATTTTTGGTTTGCATCTAATATGAAAGAGTAAAATGCCGTTCAAAACAGGAGATGAATGTGAATACATCTACACATAAAGGTGAGGGAGACCAAGCTGGCAAATGTCATGCACCATAATTCTCTATTATAACATGATGTCTGAAATTTGCTTCAAAATAAATGCAGCAAGAGAAGAAGGAGTAATGGATGAAATAAGAGTGGCTTTGATGTGACGGCTATCATAGATGATATATGATGTTTCACAATTCCCATAATAAAAGGTTTCTTAAAAATCTAATTCAGTATATACTCTAAAGGCTAAATATTTTCTTAACTTAAGACCCTATGCCCCAAACCATGATACAGCAACACAATGAAATATAAGAGACACTAAAATTTATGTATTGTCAATTATTTTAATACAGCAAAATGTATAACATGAAATAAAACCCACCAATTATGTAAAATCCATTTATACTAACTAAAATCTGAGCTTTAAGTCTTAATGCCATAAAACAACCTTCCTCCTAAAATCTAGCCATGTCTCAAATTTCAGACATCCATCAAAATTTATAGAATATAAACTTATTAGCCACCCTGTTGTTCAAGGTGAAGTTATTTCTTGACACCTCATAGTATCAAACCAAGTTTAATCTAATTTAAGTAATTCTGAGGGTGACACAGACCTGAGAGACATGGGAGAGAATTCACATTTACTAAAACTTGCTTTTATTTATCTTACAACATATACTTCCACGAGATAGAAACTACTACTGTTACTGTTAGCTGCTTTTGAGTCAATGACGACTCATAACAACCCATGGGGAAAGTAGAAATGTTCCACAGGGTTTTTTTAAAGTTGTGACTTTCCTAAAGCAAACTGCCAGGCCTGTCTTCTGAGGCCCTTCCAGGTGAGTCTGAACCACCAACTTTTCAACTAGTAGTAAAGCACTTAAACATTTGCACCACCCATGGACTCTTAGCAACTATTACCTACCCAAATTTTACAGACAAAGAAATTTAAGACCCAGAGAGATGAAGTAACTTGCCCACAGCCAGGAATTATGGAGCTATACAGTTATATTCTACTTGAAAGTCTACACCACTGCTGTGGTGGTTAAGTTTGTGTGTCAATTTGGCTGGGCCTGGTTGAGTGGCTGGGCAAGCTGGATGTAGTATTCCCCATGATGAGACTGATAATCAACTCCATGGTGGAATCTACTCTTAGCAGCTGAGTAGCTGCTTTGGATAGGTGGTCTGCAGCAGCTTTGGTAATGGTCTCCAGTTTATGGCACACTTGAACCCTGCATGTAGCTGTGTCAATGCTCAGCAGCCTGCCATGCTGTGCTGACCTTGGGACTTTCAATGGATTTGAACTAATGGCGTGCCGTGTGGTTTGGTAACGTCGGAACTGTGCCTTTTTACTTGTCAACCTTGGGCTTGTTAGCCTCAGTAGCCAGCAGCTGAGTGATGAAAAACCTCTAGCTTCTGTGAGCTGAGAGTAAGAAGCAGAGCTGAAGCCCAAGGTTGAGGGGCTTTCACCCAGCCCCTAGAGCCTGGCACTTTGAACTTGGACTTAAAGCCTCCAAAACTGTTAAGAGAATAAACTCCTGTTTCTTCAGACTATCCTATTAGTGGTATATTCTTGTCAGAGCGGCACTAGGTAACCAGAACAACTGCTAATAAACCAAATGCCTTCCTGTCTCAGCCTCTGAAGTGCAAATATACCCGAAGAAATTCAAGCTCAATGCCACCAAACACCCTTTAAAAAAAAATCATTCTAGATACAAGCAAATAAGATCTTAATGACACCCATCATTTTTTTCCCAAATTTAGGCATTAACCTGTCTGCTTCACTTACAAGAATGTATTTGACACTTGAGAGTTACTTTCCCCAGTTTGTATCTAAAAATTCCTAATTCTTTTATTAACAATCTATAAAACTATAGGAACACCAGTGTCTCTCAGAAATATGTAATGGGGATAAAAAAGGTTACAAATAACTTTTTAAGAAGTACCCACCCACTGCCACTGAGTCAATTCCAACTCATAGTGAACTTACAGAATGGTTTCTAAGGCTGTAAATCTATGGAAGCAACTGCGTCATCTTTCTCCTGCAGAGCGGCTGGTGGGTTCAAACCACCAACCTTTTGGTTAGCAGCCAAATGCTTTAACCACTGTACCACCAGAACTCCTTTTTAAGAAGTACAATAGAATATAATTAGTGCAATTATTTGGAGATTTCACCAAAGCTAATGTTTGCCACAGACTCTAAATGAAAGCAAAGATCAGATTTCTCTTTTTTTTAAAAAAAAAAAAAAAGATATTTACAATATTAAACTACTAAGTTTTAAAAGCAGTATGATAGTTTGAATTTAGTTTTTAAACATTTTTTTTCCCCACACATAGGGGTAAAAAAAAAAAAAAAAAGACTAAAATATGCACACATACACCCCAAAATGTTTAATGTCTAGATGGTAGGCTTATTTATGCCTTACCTATTTTCTTCTTTGTATTTTTATATTTCTTTTAAATTTTCCACAAAGCACAGGTATTATTTTTAGAAAAATGTCTACACATGTTATTTCTTAAATGCATAGAAGAGAAACTGTCTAAAAGAGACTGGCCTGAGACCAATGGAAAACTGATGGTCCCCAGGAGATGAATCAGTGGAACCATAAGTGTTTCCTCGGGTCATTACAAAAGGGGGC
Source organism: Orycteropus afer afer (assembly GCF_000298275.1). NCBI lineage: Eukaryota > Metazoa > Chordata > Mammalia > Tubulidentata > Orycteropodidae > Orycteropus > Orycteropus afer. The sequence goes on from NW_006921621.1 coordinate 13,708,843, forward strand.
TGTATGGGACTTATAAAAGTGTAATTGTTACTTTCAAGCTCACTAAGTTTGTTAAGGTTACTAAGCTTAAGTAATTCCAAAATAAACACATTATCCTTGAGTCTCCAATACTGTCTTCAGTTAAAGTCTGTTACAGGGAGGTTCAGAAACATTAAGAGCATCCCTCACTGAAACTCTTTGCTTGAGGGCCAGAATATAACTTTACACCACTGGAAAAACGAGCTTTAAGGATACTCGAAATACACACTTGACAGCTCCACATCCTAGTCCAACGTTCAGCAATATGATCCTATAATAGTAAAGATGTGGTTCAATCATTAAAATGTCTGCAAGCAAGCAACAAAATTCCATGAATGCTTCTCCTGTAATCGCTACACTGCTCACTAGCATTACGTTTTATCAGTGAACCATCTCTATGCTAATGAGGTCAAGTCCAAATAAGTGATTATTGTCAGCATCTATCAGAGTTATCATCCAATTGCATCCCTGACAAGCAAGCTAAGTAGTAAGATAAATATTAGACTAATTTCATGAAAGCAAATAAAACTATTACCAAAAAATTATTTGTCAAATAAACAGTAATCACTCTTTAGCAGTAACCAACTAAATTCCTGGGTCTGTGCATTAACCTTACAGAGAACTTTTAACAAACCTCACACCTACATACATAATCTAAAAATCTTTCCAAGAGCAGTAATGTACTTTTAATAATGCAATGCCAAGAGCACTTCACATCTGCATAGTAAGGAAATGAAACGGATAAAGTGGATGAATCAAATTCAACTCAGTATTAAGACACCAAGAAAATCTCTGGTCCAATTCTCAAAGGGTCTCCTGCTAGAGACAACTAAATCTATTATAAGTCTCAGAGTCAAAACAACTCATATTTGCCCTTTAATGTTATGCAAATTTGTCCTCATTTGGAAAGACTGAACCAACTTGGAACAAATTCTTCATCATAACCACCTTCACTTGCTGTATATGCAGCTTTTAAATCATGGAAAAGGCTTCCGGCCCTTTTTTTACACTAAAGCTAAATAAGAACCGTATGCAACTGTTCTGACTTACCTACAAATTCGACTTAAAGACATAATTAGGAATGGATCTCATTTGTAACCCAGGGACTGCCTTTATTGCCTTTAAGGGACACAAATGAGAGCAAAACTTGGGAACAAGTATTCCAAAATACTACAAACTCCTCTCCTTCACCCCATATACTACACATAAGGGCACGTAACATAAACCTGCTAGGATATTACAACACATAGCCCTCTTCATAGAACTGCCCACAAACTTTATCTTTACCTTTAGTTTTAACTCTTCAACCCTTTTATGACCCATATAGTGACCACCTATACCTTCTACCTCTGGGGTTTAGTGGGAAGTCACTATTCTACTTTAAGAGCATGCTGCCACCTGATGAAGGTCTGTATGACTCTGAATCAGAAGAAATAGGCCTCATCCCACCAATCCCAGAACCAGAGACTTCTTGGGACATATGTGTCCCACTAATTGCATCAAAATCCATATTACAAAAAAAAAAAAATTCATTCCATTCAAAATTCCTTCCATCACTGAAAACATATGATTTTAACAAAAAACTCAAAGCAGAAATAATTTAGTCTTGAAAGAGTTAAAATGTTAAGGGGATTTTTTTTTTTCCTATGTAAAAAAAATTTGACTTTATAATGAAAATCACTGGGAAAATGAGATCCATTGTGCAGCCAATTTTGCTGAAATACAACCATTCAATAAAGTCAGAGGTCCTCAAGGAGTTCTACAAACACACCAGCAGGATTTTGAATGTGTTATCTGTGTTAAGTTACTTTATTTCCAAGAAGTCAGTGTTACATAATATTTCTTGACTAAGTTGCCTGTGCCAGTAAAATACCAGGAGAAGTATTACTTCTGACCTAGTTTCCATCTCTAAGGAAAGCCTTTCCATTTTTATAGCTAACATGACAAAATCTACTTTTCAGCCAAACTTCCTCAACACAGCAGTTTAGATACTATTTCAAATACTATTAAATTTAATGGCAGGCCTAAATTCAGACTTCTCGTTTCACTTTTGCACCTACTGGAAATTATTTCACTCAAAATAATTATGTCTTCAGATGATTTCCTATTTCCACTTAAAGTGGAAACAAATTAGAACACTTCAAATTCTATTTGCACTTCCCAAATACAGTAATGACTCATGTATCTGGCATCTTCAGAAAAGGAGATTCTCCATATTAAGCATTTTCTAGATAAGTGAAATCTACAAGAGCAGAGAGCTGCCTTCTTCACTGCTGTGACCCCAGTGCCTACAACAGTGTCTGGCACACAATAGATGCTCAGTAAAATGTATGAAGAAATAAAGTACTAAAGCTTTTTAATTTTCAATGATTTGATAAAAAATTTTCTAAAATGAATTATAGTCACCTCTCCTTAAAGAAAAAGGAAAACCAAACACAGCATTAAACAGAAATTAAGCTCTTCTTCTTAATTTGGGGCATCACTGCAAACAGCAATCATTTTACTCATCCACCATACACCTGTAATGCCCTCAGAAAAGTATTACAACACACAGGGCTTTTTTGCCACCCTGTTAAAATGGCCTCAGCATGCTATGCTTTCTTAACTTTTCCTTTTCTGCTATCAGCTGTCGTGTCTGTGTGTTTCATGCTACCACTTTATTTTACACACAAATGTCTGGCAAGGTTCTAAAGTTAATTCTGCCTGCGATGCAGTATAAACTACATGGGCTTGGTTACAATTCAGAAGCCTTTCCTTACTGTTGATCTCTGAGTACATTCTGATTCTATTTACTTATTTTAACAGACTCCTTGCACCCCCCATCACATTCCATATGAAATATGAGATGGTTCTATTAGTTTTAAATGAGTATCTTAAGGATTTTCATTTGAGTTCTAAATTTCAAATATTAATATGGGGGGGGCAAATCATGAGTTATGGTTCAAAAACTAGCTCCAATAAAAACCTCAAGGCATATTTTTTTAATCCATTTAGGAGACACCAACCACGACAAAGCTGGATTTCATCTTGGTTGATAGGCTGTGATAGGGCCGTAATTTAGATTCACTGTTCCAAAGTTCATGGTAGCAAAAATCAAACACACTGACAGCCACAGTGCACTGGGCTTGCACAGAGAGGCATCTTTCTCTGAACCTAAGAGTGGAGAGGATAATTTCAGTATAGCATTTAGTTTATACAGTATAACAAAAGTTCCTTCCCCACAACAAACTTTGAATAATGTTTATAATTTAGCAATCAGCTGAAATGATGAAAGAATTACCACAATTGAAATAAAATATTTATGTATTTCAAACCAGTAGAACCGTGCCTTCAAAAGCTAAAATAAGCTAAGAGAAATCCAGTTCTGAATTAGGGATGGATAAAAGAAAATGGGGGATTTGTTTGTTTGGATCTTGGAGTTTCTTCTTTTCAAAGATTTAATGAACTTTCATTTGAAATAAGTGTAAGTTTACTAAATTAAAGAATGTGATTAAGTATTCTTTAAAAGTAACTAGTTGGGTAATCACAATGGTTAAGCACTCAGCTGCTGACAGATCAGTGTTCAAACCTACCAGCCGCTCCATGGGAGAAAGATGTGGCAGTCAGCTCCCATAAAGATTACAGCCTTGAAAATCCTGTGGGGCAGTTCTACTCTGTCCTATAGGATCACTATGAGTCAGAATCAACTCAACAGCAACGGGTTTGGTTTGGGTTTAGTTGGGTAAACAATAAAGCAAGTTATCCAAGAGTCAAAAAAAGAAAAATTACTTCAGACTGTTTCATGAATATTCTTCCAAAATCACCAATCCTTCAACAAAAATAGTTCAACGGAAGACTTCAGTTCCTGGTACTGAACTGAACAAAGAGAACCACATGTTTTTAATGGTTGCTCATAAACGACCCAAATAAATCTCCAAAAGAACAGCAGTGGTTCTTTCTCTACTTTTCCCTCAAAACTCACAAGACCAATTCAACACAGAAATAAAAATTACTGTACTTTATGGCACCACTCACTTTGTGACACATTTATTTGCTGCCATGAAAGTTAGTGCCTCAACAAAGTAAATGCGATTTAGGGAAAAACTTTTCTTTTTTTTTTTTTATTAATTTTAAACAGTACAAAATGTCCTAGCCATCTGACGCAGAAAGAGTTTACCCACCTCAAATAAGATCTTCAGACTAAGTGAGAAATCTAAGTATTCATACATAAATGTTACAAGGAAGCTTTCCAAATGCTTTCCAATCAATTGTGATGCTGACCTTAGATCAGAATTACACCACTAAATACCATTTATAAGAAATGAAGCCTACACAAGAGAAAATAAAGCTTACAATTTAACCACTGATGTTCTACTTTCCCTGACTTCAGCGTTGTATTAAAACATAGGAGCAACAGCACGCCCTGCTGGAAGTTATTAAGTACAACTAGAACAGCTAACAGCATTGGATCACTTAGAGTCTACCCAAGAAGAGGATTACTTCAGAAAGAAATCAAATTCTAAACGATAAAAGTTCATGGGCATTAACTATCAGATGCTTATTCCTGTGGTTTTAAAGGTAAAATTGAGACTTAGGATAATTTTCCAATGAAAAGATACCTTTTTACTCCTTTCACTTGTTTACTTCCCCAGGCCCACACAGCCCCAATACAATCCCAGATGATTTTACTATTTCTGATTTTAACCTTAAATAAAAATATGTTCAAATCAGCTTTCTGTAAAGAGAAATTGATAGTCCATAAAAGAGGAAATTGGGACCACTTTCTGCTTGAGATTGCCTGAAGCACCCTTCTCCTTCTCATTCCATTGTGGCCTCAGCATCTTTGAAGACCACCATTTAGAATCCACAAGGCAGGCGACTAAGATCTTAAAAGCTCGCAAGCAGCCATCTAGGTGCAACGATAGGTCTCTCCTTATCCAGAGCAAAGAAGAATGAAGAAAACCAAAGACACACAAAAACAATTAGTCCAAGGGACCAGTACCCCATGCGATCCTCAGCCTATATGACTATGAGACCAGAAAACTACGTGGTACCCAGCTACCACTGTCAACCACTCAGAGGGAGGATCTATGTAGGCGATCCTGGATAGAGTGGGAGAACAATGTGGAACAAAACTCAAAATCATTTTTTAATGACCACGTTTGCTGGTCTGATAGAGCCTGATGGAACCACTGAGACTATAGTCCCTAGCTGCCATTCAGGTCTGGAATTTAACCCACTCCTGTGGCTTCCAGCCAAACAAAAGATAGGCATATGACTGCAACATTTACATTAGGTAGATACACTCCTTGGAGAGTTCAATCATGGGAGAACAGAAGGGCTGTGTATTCACAGGGAGACAGCTCAGGGGGCAGGAGAGCATGGGATGGAAGGATACAGGGAAGAGGTAACTTTGAGGAGGAAGCGGGAGAGGAGTTGTTGCATCGTGGAAAATTGCAGTCAATGTCATAAAACAAAGTGTATGTGAGCTACTGTATGGAAAGTGAATTTGCTCTGTAAACTTTCACCCAAATCACAATAAAATTTGAAAAAAAAAAAAAAATTCAAGCAGTCATCTAGATGTAACAATGGGTTTCTCCCTCATCCAGAGCAAAGAAAAATGGAGAAAACCAAAGACTCTTGGAAACAATTTGTGGTAGTTCAGTTTGTGTGTCAACTTGGCTGGACCTGGTTGAGTGGCTGGGCAGCTGGATGTAGTATTCCCCATGATGAGACTGGTAATCAACTCTATGGTGGAATCCACTATGAGCAGGTAAGTAGCTGCCTTAGGGAATGTGCTCTGCTTCCTGTATTTAAGCAGAAGTCTTGGGGAATGATCTCTAGCTTATGGCATGCTTGGACCCTGCACGTAGCCGTGCCATTGTTCAGCAGCAGTCTGCCATGCTCTGCTGACCTTGGGACTTACAATGGACTTGAGTGAATGGTCTGCCGTGTGGTTTGGTAACATCGGGACTATGCCTTTTTACTTGTCAACCTTGGGCTTGGCAGCCTCAGCAGCCAGCAGCTGTCTGAGTGAAGAAATGCCTCTAGCTTCAGTGGGCTGGAAGCTGGAGGTAGAGCTGAAGCCCAAGGCTGAGGGGCTTTCACCCAGCCCCTAGAGCCTGGCACTTTGAACTTGGACTAAAGCCTCCAAACTATAAGAGAATAAACTCCTGTTTGTTAAGGCCATCCCATTTGTGGTATATTTCTTGTCAGAGCAGCACTAAGTAACCAGAACACAATTAGTCCAAGGGACCAGTACACCATGCAATCCTCAGCCTATAGGACTATGAGACCACAAGATGTAGATGGTGCCCGGCTACCACCATCAACCACTTGGAGGGGGATCCATTTAGGAGATCCTGAATGGAGTGGGAGAACAATGTGGAACAAAACTCAAAATCATCATTAAAAAAAAAAAGGGGGGCCAAGTTTGCTGGTCTGATAGAGCCTGGTGGAACCCCTGAGACTATGGCCCCTAGCTGCTCTTCAGGTCTGGAATTGAATCCACTCCTATGGCTCTAGCCAAACATATGAGCCCAACATTTACATTAGATAGATACACTCCTTGGAGATCAATCATGTGAAAATAGAAGGGCTATGTATCCACAGGGAGACAGCTAGGAGTGCTGTAGTACATGGGAGGGAAAGACACAGTGAAGAAGTAATTATGGGGAGGAAGTGGGAAGAGAGCTGTTGCATTATGGGAAATTGCAGTCAATGTCATGAAGCAACGTGTATGTGAACTGCTGTATGAGAATGAATTTGCTCCCAAACTTTCACCCAAATCACAATAAAAATTTAAACAAAAAAAAAGAAGAATCTACAAGGCAGCCTGATGGTCTGTGAACCACTACTATACACCATTGGCAAAATGCCTGTGCAGATTCTGGTATTCAAAACATTCAGACTATATTAAAATAAATCACATGCCATGAAAGTGCAGCTAGCACATTTCAATGTTTTCATGGACATGAAAATTCATGGAAGCCACTGTCTAGGTAATACAGCTTGGCCCACTCTAAAACTTACAGGACTCAGAGCATGGACAGAAATGTATCAGATTTCTATCAATCTGATCTCTTGGCTATAAAAGGAAAATTTGTGGTACTATTGAGATCCCTCCTTTAGAGAAAACAGGCTATTCTACTACTGGTCTACACTGTTCTGAGTGACTGGTTGTTAACCTCTTCACTCCCTGCTCCCACATCTAAAATGTTTGAATGACCTATGGAGGGTACCCTTTAGTTACAAAGGCCAGCAATTCTGAGAAACCAATGAACAAAGCCAAAGAGGAGCAAATCCCTCAGTGTAGTTTTCCTTTAGAATTGCAAAGGCAAAACCACCTTAGATCTATTTTCTTGAAGTTGCTCCAATGGTATTACTTGGCTTAGTGGTATTACTTGGTTTATTATTTTAATCAAAGTACATATAAATTAGAATATTAAAAGGATACCAACCTCAAGCCTCTTTTCAAGTGACTCAATTCTGTCCTTTTTGCTAGCAAGGTTGGCACGTGTGTAGCGGCTCTGCCCAGGAAGGTACAAAACTTGACTGTAGCATTCTTCCCACACTTGGTTATAAGCTTCACTCGAGAGTTCACCATGGCTCATTCCTTGTTTTACCACTTCCATCTCCTGCACCAGAACATCCTGGGCCTGTTCACAGTAACAATTTCAGTAAGTCTGAGTACTATTAAGTAATTAAAAGATACTAATTTTCTTCCTTCCCTGGGTGAAGGTTTTCGTTGGTGGCTGTTATCTGGAAGGGGTGTACAATACCTAAGCAAAATGAATTAAAAATCAATGCAGACTGATTAAAAAGTCAAGCATCCATGGTTCTCCAATAACATAAACATCTTTTGGCTTCGTTAATTTTAACCGCAGCTACCATTTCACAGATGCCAGGAACTGGTTTTAAAAGTTTTACCTACGTTGTATCTCCAAACATGACAAGTAACTTACAAAGCAGAAAATACTAACCTCATTTTAAAGCTAATGAAACTAAAACTCAGGGAAATTAAGTAACTTGTTTAAGATCACACTGCCAGTTAACATACTATACAAAACATTGTTCCACCTACTACTTTGGCGAGTAGCGACTGGGACCTTAAAAGCTAGGAAGCTGCCATCTAGATGCAACA
>NW_006921621.1:13717572-13738821 GCF_000298275.1 Orycteropus afer afer
AAAAAAAAAAAAAAAAAAAGATCACACTGCCAGTAAGCAGACAAGGCAAGATCCCACCCACGCTAAATGAGAGCAATGCTCCTTCCACTCTACCAACTCCACCTTACACCCAGGACGACCTCACAGGTTCCTGTGAAGGGGAACCTGGCATTTTTTGATGCATGTGCCTTTTTTTTTCTCATTCTGAAGGAATGCCCTTGACATTGCCAGAGAATGATAGTGGGGGAACAAATCAAAAAATGATAGGTCATAGCTCCATAGGACCAGTTTTTGTTCACTACTACAGAAACAGTTCAAGATGACACAATCAGGAGGGTGGAGTTGGCTAGGCCTGGGTTCCAACCAAAGCTTTACTACTTAGTAGCTACCTAAACTTGCTTAACTTCTCTGAGCCCTTTTCTCATCTGTAAAACGGGGAGAATAACTACGAGACAGGTTGTTATTAGGACTAAGAGACACAATATACATAAACATCCTAGCCAAGCACCACACACACCCAATGCCATGAGCATACCACTTTAACCTCTGCTGGCCCTTTGCTACACGTCTCATGAAAAACTGGTAACAACTCCTTGTACCCTACAGAAGGGTTTCAATCTCACTAGTAATGTCAGAAAATAAGCACAGACCAAAATATGTAAAAGCAAGAGAAATGACCACCACATAGAAAATCTAAACAAAATAATGGAAAATTGTGTCTATAGGAGACACATAAAAATTGGATACCTTTAACCACCAACTCCTTTTGGAAGTAAGGGAAACAAACCTATTTTAACATATTGAAAATCAGTATTTCATTCTGAAATTGTACATAGTAAATATTTCTTTTTGCTCTTATAATCATTAGGAGGGCATACAGGGTTAAGTTATCTTTAAACTACCCATAAAGAATCTGCTACGTAAACAGCTACTTTCCAAAATTCTTTTTGGAATAAAGAGAAATATAAATAGGCAAATAAAGTATGAGAAAATATTTAAACTACTTTGTAATGGTTTTAAATAATTCCAAAATACTACTTGCAATTATTTTCAAAACTTTATTAGAATTTATCCCCTACAGAACCTCTGTACACAATATGTTATTTCAGGTTTCCATACATACTTTATTTCCTAAAATTCTTTCTTCCCCTCATATTTCCCCTCTAAAAAGAGGGAATTATGTAAGTATCAAATTTGTAGCCTAGGTCTCAACCCCAATTCAGTGTTTAAATGTGCCTGCCACAGTGTTGACATTCAACAGATGTCAGTTTCCTCATCCCACTTACTCAAACAAAGTAACTCGAAGTTCTATTATCAGGAGCAGGGTGATGATATCTAAATTCTCTTTCCATTCTCTGTTTTCTAACAAATCCTATAATAAATGTATTATTTATGGAATTAGAGAAATAGGAAGTAAGAAAAAGAAAAGGAAAGGGCAGGAGGGAAGACAGAGACTCTTGTTTGTTTTCTCCCAAGTATGCAGCAGCCCAATCCGAATCAATGGTCCTATCATTGTCCTTTAGGGCTGAAGGATTAAAACTAAACTGAAAGATACCCCTAGTTGGGATAGCTCTCCAGTGGCTACCAGTAACAAAATGGAAAGACAAAAGAGAGGAGCAGGGGAAGAAGAGTAAGAGTACTAGGAATGGAAGAGTGTGTCCTGGTTTCCATCCCAGCAAGCATTATGCCTTTAGATTAACTATGAGTCTCAGGTAGACCAAACACACTCTCTGTAAAAAGGATTTCAAAAAGATTAACAGAATGGCACCTAATACCATACTGCTTCCAACTATGAAACCAACTGCATGTTGATACCATTGTAGAGATTTCTATTCACAATCACAGCCATATGTTTTGTCAAAGCAGGAAGAATAAAATGCTTATGGAGGAAGAGGCAGGACATAAGACTTTATAGCAAAAAAAAAAAAAAAAGTTTATTTCCATCCACATTTCCTTTTCCAAAAGGGAAGAAGTAAATTGTGTGAGAGCAATTAATTCAGTAAAAAGTATGCCCTTTTGAGGAGAGCTGTTATACTGTGGGGATTGTAATCTGTGTCATGAAACAAAATGTGTATAAACTGTTGAATGTAAAACAAATCTGCTTTGTAAAATTTCACCCAAAGCACAATAAAAAGTTTAAAAGAAAAAAAAAGAAAAGTATGCCCTTTCTTCGAAAAGGTGAAAAGTTTAACCTAAAAACATTTTTAATATAGACTTGCCCTTTCATGTTAGTTCAAATAAATGAAATTTAAGTAGTAAAGGCATTCAACAGTATTCAGAGACAGCAGAGCTGAAGGGATACAGAAAATGGTTATTATGGCACTGTCAACAGGTATACAACCATGAAACAAAACCACTTTTATCTGATAAAGGTCTATCACTGAACATCCAGGAGTGGAGGGGCTTAAAGCCTGTCCTTCTCATAACACTTAATATGAGCATTTATCTCTTAACCATATGATTCAGATGTTTATGAATATCAATGAGGGGAAATGAGTTAATGTTCGTCCATGATACACAGCATTTAAGAAATACTTAAATCTCAAGACAAAAATGTATTTCTGTTCAATCGTACCTTTTTCAACTCTTCTTTGGAGAACTTTTCGTAAGGATTATGTTCCAGATAGGCAACATGCTCTGGGTTATTGGTGACAAATCCTACAGTTTTTCCCTTTTTATTTCCAGATGGCTCATAAGGGTGATGTAAAAGATCATAATGAAGCATTGTGATCATTTCTTTTTTGATTAGTTCTTCACTTTTTTGTAAGTCTGTAAGAGGTGGCTCTACATTTAAAGGCCTCAGAATAGTTTCATTTACCTAAAATTTTTAAAACAAGTATAATTACTGAACTTATCACTGCAACATATACTTACTCTAGCATGAATTAAATATCAAATGTTTTGCATTTTCAAAAGCAATTTCATTTTCTTCTTCTAAATTCTTATTTGTACCACTGAAATATTGTCAAAGATTGGATTTAGAAATGCTGACTAAATTTTCAAAACTTTATTATACTCCAAAATCAAAACCAAAAAAACTAAATTCATGCCTTCTAGTCGATTCTGACTCATAGTGACCCTATAGAACAGAACAGGCTTCTAAGGCCTGTTTCTGTAAATTTACAGAAAATTATATATTTTTTTTACAGAAACAGACTGATAGATACACGGAGCAGCTGATGAGTTCAAACTGGCAACCTTTCGGTCAGCAGCCGAATACTAAATCACTGTGCTACTGTTGTTATGTGCCGTGGAGATGGACCCGACTCATAGCAACCCCTCCCTGGGTTTCCAAGGTGGTTATCACTGCGGAAGTAGATTACCTAACCTTCCTTTTGAGGAGTGGCTGGTGGGTTTGAACCACCAGCCTTCTGGTTAGCAGTCAAGTACCTTAGACACTATGCTACCAGAGTTCCCACTGTGCTACTAGGGTGCCTATATTCCAAAAAGTAGAAGAAATTTTATTTCATAATCATTATAAACGATATACAAAGCATCAATCACTTAAGAAAAACTTCCTAATACTTACTTCTGATGGTCTTGGTAGATCTTTCTGGACAGCTTTGTGCATTCGTTTCATTTCCTTTACACGTTCTGCATCTCGTATGGCCTGACAAATAATTTTTATATCCATTATTATACCTATAGTGTATTTGACTCATCTTAATAAAGCTGAAAACACTTTAGTCCATAAGATCATATATGTGCTAAAGATACAGAAATCTGTGTAACTTCATAGAAAGGTAATGTTAAGGCAAAAAAAACTAACCATTCTATCATTACAATGTTGTTGTTGTTGTTGTTTGCCATCGAGTCGGACCCGACTCATAGCGACCCCTCCTTGGGTTTCCAAGGCAGTATCACTACGGAAGTAGATTGCCCCATCTTCCTTCCGAGGAGTGGCTGGTGGGTTTGAACCGCCAGCCTTCTGGTTAGCAGTCAAGTGCCTTAGCCACTATGCTACCAGAGCTCCCATCAACAGAAATGAAGAATTTCCAATACCTACTACAGCACTCTCCAAAGGTACATGGTAGGGGCTGCATCCATCAGATAATCATTCTTTTCTCATCTACATTAAAATCTTAAACTTAGAGACAACTCTTTAATTCTTCTTCCCACAATACAAACTTTCCCTTTTACCCTGGAAGCTCTGAATTCCAAAAGCCAGCCAACAAGTATGTTGTTTCCAGATTCTTAAATTATGAATGATGTGAGATAACACATTAAAATTTCATTTCATTTCTAAGTGTTATATATAACTCAAAGTAGCTGAGAAAACACAGAAAGTACCATCCTATGCTCCCCACCAAAGAGTACATTCAGATAGTTTTCTTCTAGTATGATTTTCCACTGATGCCATTCTCATTCCAATCTCTTGAGAGTAAAGCTTCTTAAAATGTACTGTAGCATAACTTACTGAAAGGGGTCAAATGACCTCAGTTCTAGTCCAAAATTCACCATTTACCAGTCATGAAACCTGAAAAAGTTACCTTAATTCTTTTGAGCCCATTTCCTCATTTCTAAAACTGAGCTAATAGTCTATCCTATTTACATAACCAGTGTGTTGTTAGGTACAAATGTGAACGCAATTAACTATAAGATATATTAGTACAAAGTACTGCTAATATTATTCTGACATATTCTAACTTTCCAAATCCTATCTCTGATTAGTTTACAATGACCTAAAACCATTTATTCAACCAACACAAGATGTATTTAAACATTAACCAATAATATCTTTCTTTGGTTACCATGAAAAACTGTCTAAAAGATTACTCACATGTATTTCACAGAAATATAATGAATCTGACAGAGGGCATTTAAACTGCTATACACATATATTTTAAGAATGCGCAAGACATTATATTATTATATGAGATTGTATTATTAATTACTTAAGTAATTTATAGTAAATTTTTTCTAATACTGAAAAAATTTGTAAGTAGAGCTCTTGAGACATTTAATGGCTGTTCTTCCTTCTTCGAGCCTACTAGCACTTCCTTTCTGGCACTAATTACCCACCTGCTTTCGTGCATCCACGTCGGCAGCATCTTCAATGTAAGTATCATCTATTTCACGGTCTTCTAGCTCCTTCTCGGCATTTTCTGGTAGAACAATTTCAAAGTCATTCTTAGGTGCGGGAAGACCCAACAACCCTAAACGGAGATGTTCACGAGATTCTCTTTCCTGTAGAAAGAATTGATCCCTCTGAATTCATAAACATTAAGTATTCAACCAATATTCTTTAAGAGTTCCTAAAAAATTATTAATCTAATATTAATCACAGGAAAATTATGCCAAACTTCAGTGCTGAGACCAGTTTTTTGCTAAATTTCAAAACCCCTTTCTTCCCTACATTAAGACCAATAAAAAGTTTTGACTTATAATCAGTGAAGATATTCTAGGATGTCCTAAGCAGAAGGCTTATAAATTGCCTCTGCAGGGGAAAAAAAAGTCCTTTAGAATCTGTATTTTCATTGGAAGGAATGTATTTCAGACAGTGAAATTTAACAGTAAATGAAAAGAATGAGTTCAAAAGTCAACCTGTTCGTGGACTAATAAAACCTAATCTGAGAGATGCCTGAATTTGCATGTGTATTTTAATGGAAAATACTAAAATATATGTAGGCCAAAGAAAACAGAGTCTATAGTTCCCAAAGGAAACAGTCTAATACTCAAAGGATTCTCCAATACATTCCCAGCTCAGCTTTCCAGACTCACTTCCCACGGCTCCATCACACGTATGCTGGCATGAGCTCCAGATGAACTGTTATGCCCAAAACATGCACCATGTTTACTTATGTTGTGGCCTCCATCTGAGAAAGCCCCACCCTCCTCCTGAGCATACCTTCTCAGTAAAGGCTTTCCTGATATCCACCTAACAAATGTGACTATTCCTTTGTTTGACCACCCTAAGTGTGCTGGTTTTACTCTAAAGGCTTCTTTTGTTCTTACATTACAATCATTTTTGCACTTTAACACTGCCAATCTCCACAGAGTACAAACTTCTTTAAGACAAAGTACATCCTAACTCAACTTTAGATCTCCTCCAGTGTCCATATCCATGCTTTGTATTAATCTTAACTTACTTAATTCTTAAGTAGCCATTCAGAGTTGACATTAGTTGCTACGAATTTAGGCATTAAAAAAAAAAAATTAACTAACCAAACCTATTTATATAATTATAATTACACTTGTAAATGGAAGACTGACTGCCCAATATCACTGGAACTCATTACAAAAAAAATTCACAATGATCTTCTGTGGCATCATAAAATAAAGCCCAATAATAAAGTAATAAAAGCAGTAACTTGAACAGAATCAAGAACTGTAACTTTCATAAGTGGCTTTCTAAATTATCTTGTAAAATACACCAAAGAAAATCTGCGATTGGCAATAAATGTCAAATTAGCTTGACTCTGAGATTCTAGACTGTCCTCCTCAAGTACAGAGCAAACAAGGCTCAAAATTTAAATTATGAGGCATTCAAAGCTTAACATTCAATTAATGGAAATAGAAAAAATGAAAATAAGTGTATCATTCAAGAAAGCATTAATAAATCATAAAAATTAAAATCTTAAAAGAGATAAAAGGAACATGATGAGCACCTAATATCAGCAAACACATTAAGAACAAACAGGTTTATAAACCCAAAAGATAACTCTTTCACTACATCTTGCAAATCATTTTCCTCTTCTGGTGTCCACAGATGCACAGATTCTTAAAGTGTATGTGATACGCACTGACAAGGTGAAAAATTTAAATTTGGCACCAAAGACACATAAAAAAAAATTTTTTTTAAGACTATTCAAAGCAAACTGGGACATCAGGAAAGACAGTACGTTAAGAAGCTCCAGGAATCAGTTCCATGACAACTACTGAGCTGGCAAGAAATGTCAGAATCAACTATTTCAGACCCCTGTAGTCTAGCTGATCTCTTGCAGGGGAGTGCTTGATGAAGAAAAAAGCTGGCAAATTTGGGGGAATTTTGGAGAAGCAGCTCCCACCACTCCTCCTCCCCATCCTCATGGTAGGCAACCGTGGAAATGACAACTTACATTCTAGGTTCAGTTTGCTGGTGCTACAGAGGGTAATAAGAACCATACCCTCCAAAATCAGGGTAGTGTGTTTTGATCTGCCTGGTGGTTTGGTAAGGGATCAGGACACAGGCTAGCCACTCTACCATTTAAGGAGACCTCTGTCAGGTCACTGGCTGACCATGGAAATAATGGAACAGAGACTTCAGTGACCACACACAACAAGGAATACAGTCTTCACAAAAAAAAGTCTGAAAAAGGCCCTAAACAAATTAACAAAGGAAGCCTCTTAAACAAACAGCAGCAGTAATCCCTGCGGAAGGGGGAAAATCTGATTTTCTGAGTTACGTTACAACATTCAAAATGACTAACTTTCAACAAAACAATCACAAAGCCTACAAAAAACCTAAAAGGTATGGCCCCTTTAGGAAAAAAAGAAAATGACAGAAACTATCCCTGAGGAAACTCTGACACTGAACTTAGTACACAATGACCTTTAATTTACTGTCTTAAATATGCTCAAAGAGCTTAAGGAAACCATGGAAAAAGAACTACAGGAAAACAGAAAGATGTGTGAACAAGTTGGGAATATTAATAAAGAAACAGAAATTATAAAAAGAAATCAAATAGATGTTGGTAGATTTTTTGGTGAGTATGTTTTTACCACAAGAAAAAAAAAAAAAAATTCTGTAGCTGAAAAGCACAACAGCTGAAATGAAAAGAGAATTGACATTTACCATCTGCTTCACATAAGAGGGATCACTGTAGTCTGCCATTCCATCCTCAGGATTAATATTTAACTTGTCTCGAAGAGGAGTTCTACCTGGAGTAGAGTTAGTAACTGGCTTGGGAGTTGTCCCACTCCTGGGAGTCAGCCCTTCAGGTCCATGAGAAGGAGTCCTAGAGAGAAAGAAATCCCAATTAATAAAATTGCCACTTACAATTAGATTGTGCTTTCAAACATTTTTCACAAATTAATTCACAGGAAAAAAAATAAAAGCATACCTCACTGTATGCTTCACTCTATTGTACTTCATAAATAATACATTTTTTAAAAATTGAAGGTTTGTGGCAACCCTATGTTGATCAAGTCTATTGGCACCATTTCTCCAACAGCATGTGCTCACTTTGTGTCTCTCACAACCTGGTAATTCTCACAATTATTTCAAACTTTTCATAATGCTATTACACACTTAACAGACTACAATGTAGCACAAACATAACCTTTGTATGCACTGGGAAAGCAAAAGATTCACCTGATTCGCTTTATTGAATATTCACTTTATTGTGGTGGTCTGGAACTAAACCTACAATATCTCTAAGGTATGGCTATAAAGATTCCAGAAATTCTGTTTCTCTACCTAGTTTTAATGTAGATCTTATAGGTTAAAATAAATATTTAGTCCAACTATCTTAGCTTTACCCTTTAAACATAGTATTTCTAATGACTTCAAATAAAGCCATTACATTTTACATTTTCTTGCCTCCCTAAACTAGGTCTAACAAACATTTCAATCTTATCTTGGTCTGTTAGGATAGCTAAGCACACATACCATTACAGTGTATAAGGTAGTCTGACATCACACTCAACGACCCCAGTCTTCATTTTATTTGTTTCCTTCCTGGCTATCAAGCTGTTAGCTATCATGTCATTATCATAGCTGTACACATTTTTAAGTAGTTGGTCCCTTTATATTTTGTTTGAAAACTAAAACCAAGCTTTTAGAATCGGGTATAAATGTGATTAAGTTCTGAGTGAGAGCTAAGAGATTCTCCTAGGAATAAAGTCCATAGATTCTGCAACTTATACTTTAATTATTCAAAGCCTTTTTGTTTTGTTTTGTGGTGGGTTGTTGCTTACTTCCTGTTTCCTGGCTGTGTTCCAGATAGGTGGCGCTGCCAGACAGTTGTTCCCGATAGGTGAGGTGCTATCGTATAACCCATGGTCCCTGCCCTCAAGGAGCTTACAATCTAGTTGAGAAACAAGACATACATAAGAAATAAGGAATTATGCGCTCTTACAAGCCTTGTAAGAAATACTAAATGTTATATAAGGCTTGGATGCCAAAGCTTCATGATGCTGCTCCCATGCTGAGTTGCAACAGTCTAAGATGATTCCTATACTGAACGACCAGTTTTTTCGAAGACACAAAATCTACTAGACTGTCAGTAGAGAATATATCCTAACACCTAAAATTAAAAGCAAACCCTAAGCAGTTTTGACCCTTGAACGTTCAAATTCTATTTTAATACAACCTACTTTGATAGCATTTATATATCTTAAGGATTGTTCTTAAAAGCAGTAGCTTTAAAAAAGAAACTATATAAAAACAAATACTGAATGGTAGTTAATACTATGCATGTTGAAATATTTAGGGATGAAAGAAAGTGACTACTATCTGCAACTTGTTTTGAAATGTTTAATAATAAGATGGATTTGATATATGATAAAGCGAATCAAAATATTAACAATCACAGAATCTAGATGGTGGGTATATGGATGTTCATTTTACCATTATTTCAACCTTTCTGAATGCTTGAAATCTTTCACAAAATGTTGGTGATAACTAATAGGAATACATGCATTAAAAGGGTTACAACTTTTACAAAACTCACAAAAGGATCAAGGGTCAATCTGATCTTTTAAATCACAAAGTATTCAGAAACAAGGGGATAACCTCAGAAGCTTCAAATAAAGAAGTTCCATTATTATCAGTATTGTGTAATAATTAATCATTACCTGGATATTGTTATGTTATTTACCACTGTGAGTGAGAAGAAATCAAAGAGGCAAGTATAACATATAATTCCATTCTCTGTCAATATTACTGAAACAAAGATGATGTTCTAATCCTTGGATTCAAGTTTTCTAAGATATAAAATCTATTGATTTATATACATTACCTGAATGGGGTAGAAAGAACTGTGTTTGGAGTCTGGATGACCTGTCGCTGTGGAGTCACACCTGAGAAATCACTCTCATGCAAAGGCGTATTAAGTCCACCTTTTAATGGGGTGTCCACATTGGTGAGAGCCATGAGGTTCTGGGCTTCCTGATTAACAAGAAGGTAAAGAAGCATATTTAATAGTTTAGAAAGGATAGCCAAAGCCTCTTCTCCTCCTACTATACAAAATCTTCAAGCAAGTAGATTCTTCAACATATTCTCAATGAAAACCAAGAAAGAAAATGACTGTCAGGCCATGGAAAAATTCAATACTTCCACTCTTTCTTTCAACCTAAAATACCAACCACATCAGAGGTTTTGGAATAAAATGCTCTATGTCAAGGTATTTCAACAGACTGGAAGAGATCTGTATTTGTGCCCATTCCAAAGAAAGGTGATCCCACAGAATGTGGAAATTATAGAACAATATCATTAATATCGCACACAAGTAAGATCTTACTGAAGATAATTCAGAAACGTTTGTAGCAGTATATTGACAGAGAACTTCCAGAGGTTCAAGCCGGATTCAGAAGAGGACGTGGAACAAGGGATATCATAGCTGTTGTCAGATGGATCTTGGCTCAAGGCAAAGAATACCAGAAAGATGCTTACTTGTGTTTTATTGACTATGCAAAGGCATTTGATTGTGTGGATCATGACAAATTATGGATAACATTGAGAAGAATGGGAATTCCCGAGCACTTGATTGTACTCATGAGGAATCTGTACCTTGACCAGGAGGCTGTCGTTCGAACACAACAAGGGGACACTACATGGTTTAAAATCAAGAAGGGAGTGCATCAGGGTTGTATCCTTTCTTCACACTTATTCAATCTATATGCTGAGCAAATAATCCGAGAAGCTGGACTATATGAAGAAAAACGTGGTATCAGGATTGGAGGAAGAATCATTAACAACCTGAGATATGCAGACAATACAACTTTGCTTGCTGAAAGTGAGGATGACTTAAGGCACCTACTGATAAAGGTTGAGGAACACAGTCTGCAGTATGGACTACGTCTCAATATAAAAGAAAACAAAAATCCTCACAACTGGCCCAATGAGCAGCATCACAATACATGGAGAGAAGATTGAGGTTGTCAAAGAATTCACGTTGCTTGGTTCTACAATCAATACCAACGGAAGCAGTAGTCAGGACATTAGACGAAGTGTAGCACTGGGAAAGTCAACTGCGAAGGAACTGTATCAAGTGCTGAGGAGCAAGGATATCTCCTTGAGGACTAAGGTGCGCCTGACACAAGCCATGATATTTCCAATCGCCTCGTATGCATGTGAGAGCTGGACAATGAATACAGAAGACCAAAGAAGAGTTGATGCTTTTGAGTTGTGGTGCTGGCGAAGAATGCTGAAAGTACCATGGACTGCTAAAAGAACTAACAGATCTGTCCTGGAGGAAGTGCAGCCAGAATGCTCCTTGGAAGCAAGAATGGCCAGACTTTGTCTCACCTATTTTGGTCATGCTGTAAGAAGGGACCATTCCCTGGAGAAGGATGTCATGCTTGGTAGGGTGGAGGGTCGACGTAAGAAGGGGAGGCCTTCAACGAGATGGATTGACATGGTGGCTGCGATGATGGGCAGTGGGGCTGGCGTGGGATTGGGCAGTGTTTCGTTCTGCTGTGCATTGGGTCGCTATGAGTCGAAAACAACTCGACAGCACTTAACAACAACAACAACAACATGTCAAGCCTTTGTAGCCTTACATATGAAAATTACCATTATCCAAAAGCATCTATTACCTGTACCAAACCTCTTTATAACCATAAGGAACTAAGAATTCAAATTTCCCAATGTGAGCTTAGGCTAAACATCAGAACACCTGGATTTTAGTCTAGCTTCATCACTAATTCTTTATCCACTCTTCATTAACATCTCTGAGCCTCAGTTTCTTCCACTGGGATGTTTCAACTAGCCCATCCACTTCATAGGAAAACAAATCAAGAGGGCAGTTCCTTTTCTGAAGTCTTGCTTGACTTCTTTAAGCAGGAGCAATTACACTCTCTTTAGTCCCTCCACTACAACCTGCACTCATTACTATCACTGCACCTCTCTCTCAATCCCCAACTCAAGGCTGGGCAGACTGTATTTTCCAATGAATGGATGCAATAGGATCTCTCATCCCACAAGCTCTTCTTACAACCTAACCTTGATACTCCTTCCATGGAAAGATGGAGTCCATATTCCCTCCTTTTGGGAACATGGACAAGTGGGCTTGTGACTCGTTTGTAACCAAGAGAATGCAGAAGTGATGTAGACAGACTTCAAAGGTTATGTGAGAAGCGTCTCCTAGCTGAGGACCCAGACACCATGGAGCAGAGACAATCATTTTTTGTTTGCCCTGTACAATTTTTTTTTAACTTCTTACTATAATTTGGGTGAAAGTTTATAGATCAAATTTTTTTTCCATTCAATAATTCACACAAATTTTGTATTTTAGCTTCAAAAATATTCATATATATTATAGAAGTAACAGGGGACAAGGTTGGAGTAGCTTCTCAATGACAATCAAGCACCCTGAGGGAGTAAGTCACCAGGTTTACGGGCCCAGGACCATTGTCTTGGAGGACATCAAGCTCAGTTGGCAAAACAAAGTCTGTAAAAATCTTGTTTTCCATCCTACTTTGGTGGGTAATGAGTGGGGTCTTAAAAGCTTTCAAGCAACCATCTACAACACAACTTGGTTTCCCCTTGTCTGGAGCAAAGAAGAGTGAAGAAAATCGGAGTCATATGGAAACAATTAGTCCAAGGGTATGATGGACCACAGAAACCTTAGTGCTCATGACCCTAAGACCAGAGGAACTAGACGGTGCCTGGCTACCAATGCCAACCACTCGGAAAGGGATCAAATTTGGAAATCCTGGATAGAATGGGAGGAAAATGTGGAACAAAATTCAAAAACACAAAAATGACCAGAATTACTGGTCGGATAGAGACTGGTGGAACTTCTGTGATTACAGCACCAGGTTATCCTTTGGACCTGGAACTACTTCCATGGATTAGCTTTCAGCCAAACAGCAGATAGGCCCACAAGCAGAACACCTACCCCAGGGAGATGCACCCTCTGGTAACGTAGTGCCTAAGGCACTTGACTGCTAACCAGAAGGCTAGTGGTTCAAACCCACCAGCCACTCCTCGGAAGGAAGGTTGGGCAATCTACTTCCATAGTGATACCGCCTCCGAAACCCAAGGAGGGCTTGCTATGAGTCAGGTCTGACTCCACGGCACATAACAACCACCACCACCACCACCCTAAGGAGATGCAACCCTTAAATCAATCAACCATGAGATATCAGAAGGGCAGCATTTCCACAGAGGGAAAGCTGGACAGACAGTAATGCATAGGTAAGGAGGACAGAGGGAAGGTGTAGTCACAGGGAGTAGATGGGAGGAGAGCTTTTTATTATTGGGATTGTAATTGAGGCTGTGAAACTAAACGTGTTACCAACTGTTGAAAGTAAAATGAATCTGCTTTGCAAATGTACACCCAAATCACAATAAAAATTTTAAAAAATAGTAATAATTTATACACATTTTGATTTGTGATACTGATTGCAATTTCTTCAATGTAAGAGCACTCTTCCATTTCTTCCCTGTGTTCACCATTCATTCTTCTTTCCTATCCTTCCTGCCTTTTGTGCTTTATCCCTAGGCAAGTGCTGCCCTTTCAATTTATATGGCTGATTGTTCTAGGCAGTGCATACTTCCCTGGTGCTATTGTTCACCTTACAGCCTTGTTTATTACTTGGCTGAAAGCTGAGCCATAGGGGTGGCTTAAAGGGTTAAAGATGACCAAAGGCCATAGTTTCGGGGGTTCTACCAGTCTCTTATCAGACCAGTAAGCCTGGTCTTTTATTATTTTGAGTTCTGTTCCACATTTTTCTTCCACACTATCCAGAACCTCCTACTGTGATCCCTTTTCAACATAGTCGACAGTACCATCTAATCATTCTGTTCTCAGAGTCATGGAGGCTGGGGTTTGTGTGGTCCATTAGTCCTTTGGACTAATTATTTCCATACATCTTTGATTTTCTTCATTATTCTTTACTCCAGACTGAGAGACCAATAGCTGCACCTTCAACGGCCACTCACAAGCTTTTAAGACTACTTATTTGGCTACTCACCAAGGTAGGCTGTAGAACATTGTCTTTGTGGACTATGTTATGTTAACTGCACTGTCCAAATTCTTGGCCCACAGAAACCAAGAATATAATAAAAAAGATGCTTCAAGCCAACAAATTTTGGAGTGAAATGAAGATAACCAGAACAAGGCTCCTTTCATTACTGTCTTTATTCATGAAAGAATCCTGAATTTCACAATGTCAAGAGTGTGTGTGTTCTTTTTTGCCATACCCAAATACAAAGCATTTCCTAGAAAGAACTTAAATACATGGGCTTAGAATTTCTACATAAGAAAGAGAAAAAAGGATCAAATGGTAAAGGATATATACTCCTGGAAGAATAGATGTGATATGCCAAATCATACAAATACACTATACTGAAAGAGCTCAAAAAATGGTCTGGCAAAGGGGTTTGGGAGTTTGACCCAGTATGTAATGGCCCTTGGTTGCACTAGGAGAATACTCAGAATTCCTATCCCTACATGGTTCCGGGTTAAGAATTCATCAAAAAGAAACTGAAAGATTTGGAAGACAGAGGTGAAGCTGCAACCATTATGCTCTAAAGGCTGTCATTTGTGAGGGACAATGAAAAACACACGGGAGGTGCTGGCAGGTTTCAGTGTCCCTGCACCGCTTCCTTGCTCCTATGTCCAGTTCTCTGCCTTAACAACCAGCTGTTAAGACCAATTGCAAGCATAGGCCCATCATCAGACTTCTAGCTGTAAACTCACAAAAAACAGTGGCCACAAAAAGACTTCTATACCAGGCCCTATTGATGCCTAGTTTCAAGATTTCCCTACAAGCTCTGACTCATTCATTCACACTAAAAAACCAAACCAAACTCACTGCCGTCAAGTCAGATCCAACTCATAGCAACCCCTCCTTGGGTTTCCAAGGTGGTATCACCACAGAAGCAGATTGCCCAATCTTCCTTCCGAGGAGTGGCTGATGGATTCGAACCTCCAGCCTTCTGGTTAGCAGTTTAATGCCTTAGGCACTACACCACCAGAGCTCCCTTCTAGGGCTGATTAATGGCATTTCTCTGATCTTTCAGATGTTAGGTCTTCCTACAGTCACGTACAGTCATATTTCTTTGATAAATTCCTTACTCTGTAATATTCATAGTGGCTCTGCTCCCCTAATTGAAACTTGACTGATGCACCCTAGGACTATTCTAATCAGATCAGAGAAGGCCAAAAGACAACAGCAAAATGCCTCATACCTCTGTACTACACAAAACAGTAGCCAGAGGTATAACTCAAAAGATATCACAGTTAAGTAGACTAAGCCATCAACTTCTTTCAGTTCAGCTTAGAGATACCCAAGGGCTTCAACCAGCTGTGGACATTATCTAATATCTTACGATGACTAAGACAGCTACTTGTCACCTGAAAAATCAATTCTATTCTTCCATAATAATGGCAGCCTCAATTTTTAGCTGGACATCTGGGTGTTGAGAATAAAAACTGCATGTTCCAGTAATAGGCATAATTGTGTGTCTAAGTTCTGACCAGTGAGATGGAAGTAGAAAAGATGTATGAGAGAGATGTGTTCTTGAAAAGGGAGAGGATATGCCCTTCTTCCTCTCTTCTGCTGGCTAGAATAAGGCTGACAGTGTCAATGGAAGTTATGCTTGGGAAAACAAAATAAAGGCTCCTAAGTCCCCAACACCAGGGGTGCCATATCAGCTCTGGTTTGACCTGGCTCTCAACATTTTCAATCTAAAACAGAAATAAACCTCCATCCTACTTAGATCACTGTTAAGAGTTTTCTACTACAGTTGAACTTAATTCTCATAAATACATTTGCGTAACATATAACTTCCAAGTCACAACTTTTAGGGAAGAATCCAATGTGATAAGCCCCAAGCTTCCTAAAAATAGCCTAACCTCTAAATCTTGTGTTTTTTTTTTAAATAACTACTATTCACTTAACATTTTTTTTATTACCTAAATACTCTTTAACAGTAAGTTTTCAAAGACTATATTAAAAACAAAAGGATACTACAAAGCTACAGTAACTAAGACAGTGTGATACTGGCATAAAGACAGACAGACATAGATGAATGAAACACAACTGAGTCCAAAAATAAGCCCTTATACATTTACGGTCAACTGATTTTCAAAAATGTTCCAAATACAAAAATTAATTCAAAATAGATCACAGACCTAAATGTAATCAAAGCAACTCTATAGATACAATATTTAAAATGATAAAACTCCTAGAAGGAAACATAGGAGTAAATCTTCAGGACCTTGAGCAAGAAAAGTCTTCTGAAATATGATACCAAATGCACAAGCAACTAAAGAAAAAACTGATAAATTGGACTTCATCAACATTATAAGCTTTTATGTGGCAAATGATACCATCAAGAAAGTGAAGACAACCCAAAGAATGGGAGAAAATATTTAGAAATTACATAATAAGGTACTTGCATTCAGAATATTGAAAGAACACTTACAACTCAGTAATAAAAAGACAAAAAAACCTAATTAAAAACTTGGCAAAGATTTTGACTAGTCATTTCTCCAAAGAAGATACACAAGTGGTCAATAAACATATGAAAACATGCTCAACACTCTTAATCATTAAATGCAAATCAAAACTACAACAAAGTACCATTTCATGGCTATCACTAAAGAAACAGAAAATAAGCATTGCTGAGGATGTAGAGAAACTAGAAGCCTCAAGCTTTGCTGGTGGGAACAAAATGGTACAGCAGTCTATATTAGTGAACCCCATCCAAAACTACAGCACTCAACCTGACTAACGTGACTGCCCCAGATATTAAATTTCATTTTGAACCAAATTTCAGCTTTGCCTAAAAAACTCTGTTTTCGCTGCTCTGAATAAACAATTCAGCTTCTTGTAAAAGTTTGTTTATAACCCAAAAGGAGCAAGGGTCAAAACTTAAGTTGTGCAAGGAATTGTTTGTTACAAGATGTTTGCCCAGTGTCTTCTCAGCTTAATCCAAGAATGCCTTGGTCAACATGTCCCAGGAGGTCAGGAAACAGAAATGATAATGTTAAGAAGGACTGTAGTTTAATAACTCCCTTGTAACTTTTTATCAAGTACTCCCTCATGCCTATGAGCACACAGCTCTTAGTTTACTCCACCTGTTAACAACCTCCCTCTTTTCTTGCAATTAGGAACACTACAATACCCTGCCTGAGTGCTAGTGTGTCTCCCAACACACAAAATCTCCCTATGTTTCAATAAAACTCTTTGCTTTCACTTCTAAGAGAGTGTAAGAATAGTGCTGCACTATAACAGGCTATAGAAAAGTTTGACAGTTTCTCAAAAAGTTAAACATACAATTCATATGACCAACAATTCCAGTCCTATAATTGAAAACAGGGATTCAAACAGATACTTGTACATCAGTGTTCACAGCAATATAATACACAATAGCCAAAAGGTAGAACAACTCAAGTGTCCATCAATAAATAAAACCAAAACCAAACCCCCTGCCATCCAGTTGATTCTGACTCAAAGTGACTCCACAGGACAAAGCAAAACTGCCCCTTGGGCTTCCAAGGCTATTATCTTTAAGGAACAAACTGCTACATCTTTTTCCTGTGGAAGAGCTGGTGGCTGGAACTGTCAACCTTTCAGTTAGCAGCTGAGTACTTACCCAATGTGCTTGCTACCAGGGCTCCTTATATACACACAGAGAATATAATTCAGCCATAAAAAGGAGATTCTGATACATACTTCGGCATGGATGAACCTTAAAAGCATTATGCTAAGTGAAATAAGTCAGACACAAAGGGACAAATATTGTGACTCCACTTACATGAAATATTGTAATAGGAAAATGCACACAAACAGAAAAAGTAGATTAGAGGTTACCAGGGATGAGAACAAGGAGGCAATGGAGCATTACTACTTAATGGGTACTAAGTTTGTGTTTTGAGCAACAAAAATGATTTGGAGATAGATGGTGGTGGTAGTTACATAACACTGTGAATGTATTTAATGCCAGTGAATTGTTCACTTAAAATGGCTAACATGGCAAATTTTGTGTTATATATATTTTACCACGGTGAAAAAGCATAAACAATAACAAGTAGTACTTCACAACCACTAACGTGGCTACAATCAAAAGTCAGATAATAAAAAAAAACACTGGCAAAGATGTCATAAAATTGGGACCTTCATACATTGCCAGTGGGAATGCAAAATGATACAATGGTTTTGGAAACTAGTGTGACAATTTCACAAAAAGTTCAACATAATTACCAATGACCTAGCAATTTCACTCCTAGGTATTATCCAAGAGAAATATAAACAGACATCCACATGAAAATTTGATCAAACAGCATTATTCACAATAGTCAAAGGGGGAAAGAATCAAACACCCATCAACTGATGAATGGATAAATAAATGATGGTATACACACATAATGGATTATTACTCAGCTATAAAACGCAATGAAATACTGATACATGCTACAACATGGATGAACCTTGAAAACATTATGCTAAATGAAAGAAGCTAGTCATAAAAGACTACATAATGTATGATTTTATGTATATGAAATGACAAATGAGAAAGTAGATCAGTGGTTGCTCAGGACTGGGCACACTATAAAGAAATGAGAAGTGACTGCTAAGGGGTGTTTCTTTTTGGGGTGATGAAAAGATCCTAAAGTTGACTGTGATGATAGTTGTACAACTCTCTGAATATACTGAAAACCAATGAACTGTACCATTTTAATGAATGAATTGCTAAGTTATGTAAATTACATCTCAATATTAAGTTATTTTAAAAAACACAAATGGGTTTCTATTAAATGCTTACTTATAGTACTACATAAAGCAATTTTTTCCAAAAATAAAAACAGCTTTTATTTTTACTTAAAATTTTCAAGTGCTCTAGTAGCACAGTGCCTAAGGCACTTGACTGCTAACTAGAAGGCTGGCAGTTCAAACCCACAAGCCACCCCTCAGAAGGAAGGTTGGGCAGTCTACTTCCATAGTGATACCACCTAGGAAACCCAAGGAGGGGTCGCTATGAGTCAGGTCCGACTCAACGATAAACAACAACAACAATAGTTCATACTTGCAAAATGGTATACTGAGAAAAAAATAGGAGGGAGGATATTTTTATCTATCAAAGAATAGGGAATGGAGAGGCTGAGTCATAAAGAACCAAAAAAGCTATCCTGCTAGATTCTGTATTTTAATGAAAAGTGCTCTGTGAGTTCAGGACTGTTTCAACATGTCTATCCTAAAAGAAACACAACTAAACCACTTACTATTCTCTTTCCTTCATAATAATTTTTAAGGGCAATAAAACAAAGTGAAAGTCTCAGTCTATCTCATGAGAGCTTACCTGTAGAATTCTGTCCTGGGATGCAGGTGTTCGTGGTGTTCTAAGAGCAATGCTATTGTTGGTAACATTGTACTCAGACAGAAGAGTACTAGAAGCAGAGTTGGTTATGCCAGATTCTTCAGCAGTCTGACGTGCAATTTCACTTGCTTGGCCTACTTTTACGACTTCCTGAAGTTCTGCATCTGAAATCTAAAAGGACACATTTATCACAGTAACACTGTAATCAGAGAACCAATATAGGTTCACAAACTTCCATATTCCAGAAAGCTGAACTGCTGAATCTGTGCCATGGGTACTGAAGTGTTCATTTCACGACTCCCTTAGACTTTTTTGTAGGTTTTAAAATTTTCTGTAATAAAGTTTTTAAAAATGTGGGACGGAAATCCACATATGCTATGGTACCAAGCTGTAAAGCTTTATATACCTACTCCATACTTATCAATTACCTCACTATACAACATTTCAAATAAACAATAGTAAAAAACATACTATCCAACTATCTTGCACATCAATAACAAAGTCTGGCACTAACAAATGTCAAGGGGTGAGACAAGAGTAACACTGGCTGTGATGATTAAGGTTATGTGTCAACTTGGTGACCCATGATTCTCTGTGGTTTGGCAGTTACATAAAAATGTAATTTGGCAGTTACATAGTGATATAATTTGGCAGTTATGTAATGATATAGTCGTCTTCCATTTTGTGATCTAATCAGTCACCCATGATTTTCTCATAATGCCTATTTTCACAAAACAACCGGGTCTTTGGAACTTAACCATGTTGATAAGTGAGGAATGGGTGTATTTCTGTACTGAAAGTCTTTTAAATCAATCAACAGATTAATCTACTAAAAACATAAAATCGTGTTCATAAAAAATTATCATTATAAGGGGAAAAGAGATTAATGACCAATTAAAATATGAGCTGGAAAAGGACAGGTGTTTTCTTAGTAATTTTATCAAAAATAAATACCCTAAGTATTAAGAAGAAAAAAATTACAGGCAAATATCTTAATGTAATAAATATTACTACTAGGTATGGCAGCATATGACAAAGTCATTTTATGTTTATGCCTAATAATCTTGTATTGGTGTAGTAAGTGCACTCATTTGGGGAACTCTCTGGTCTGAAATCTATTTGTCTGATTCATTAAACTTGTCCATTTCTAGACCTGTACTACTCAGAACAAAACAAAACGTTACTCAAAGTTTCCATGCTTCTGACCAATAACATTTTTATGTGTGACTCTTTCATTACACTTTAAATTTCTTAAGCATACCCAATACCCAGCATAAGGCCAGCACATAGGTCCTCAAACATTTGGTGCATAAATGATATAAGCATGTAAATTCACACAATGAAAAACCTGCTTTTATCTGATTACCTGAGGGGCAGGAAGTACTAGTTTGCTTCTCTTTTTAGTAAATTCAGAAACACCACTAGTTTGAAGAATAGCTGATGGTAAATCAGATTCTTTTTTCCTTTTTAAGTGCTGCTTGTCTTTTTTTCTATCTCTTCCTTCTTTTTCACTGTCATGGATCAAGGTACAAAAGAAATTTTTGAAAGTTACATATAGGCAATAATGTTAAAGGCCATATTAAATATTCATACTCTTTTGACCAAATAGCCACATTTGTAATAACCAAAAAGAAAAAACAAAAGCTATATATATCAAGTTGTTCATTACATCATTATTCACTATAATCAAGAACACAAACTTAAGGATGCCCGCTATCACCACTTCTATTCAACATTGTACTGGAAGTCCTAGCCAGGGCCATAAGGCAAGAAAGGGAAATCAAAGGCATCCAAAT
>NW_006921621.1:13741746-13745549 GCF_000298275.1 Orycteropus afer afer
CAATGACATGAGACAAAGTATATGTGAACTGCTGTATGAAAAGCGAATTTACTCTGTAAATCTTCACCCAAATCAAAATAAAATTTAAAAAAAAAGAATACAAACTTAGCAATTATCATTAAAGGCACACTAAGTAATATAAATACTACATAAGTATTTCACTATAGACTATAATAAGCAAAATATTACATGCAAGATCAAAGGAACAGAAAGCAGAAGTATTCTTATACAAGATTATATTAAACAAAAATATGTTATGTGCATAAAGGAAAAGACTGAAAAATAATGATATCCCTATCCATCTAGTCTACTGCATTTTTATGCAAATAACACACATTATGATATGTATTATACATTTCTAACCACCTCTATGCCAGAACTGTTTTACTGTAAGTATACAGTTAACTATAACTTACTATTGCTTATAACTATAAGCAAATAATGTACCCACATATATAGCATGTGGAAATGATGAAATTAAATAAGAGAGTCCTGCCACAGTAGTTGGCAAAAAACCATGTAACACACACATTATTTGCATAAAAATACATTACTCTTCCCAAATGATTAGTTTTTATCTTTAATCTCTTTATTTGTAGAGCCTACCTAAAGCAAGATTCTATTGTAAGAAATAAACACAATGGAGTAAATATAACAAGATCCTGAAATCTGTTTTTTAGAAACAGAATCCATTTAATGGTAACAGAAGGTCAATTAAAATAAAACTAAAATATCCCTAACAATCATTATAAAAAATTCTCCCCAAAATACTCAGATGTAACATCTAAAGAAACTTGAAAAATCTCTAGAAATAGACAAAATCTTCTGTAGTCTAAGACATAAACATTTTATAGATTATACCTGCCTATCCTCACCATGTGAAAAGACTTATGAATGTATAGCTAAGTTTTTTTTTTTCTTTTAATTTCATTTAATCAAAAGGGAGCTCTGGTGGCATAGTGCCTAAGGCACTTGACTGCTAACCAGAAGGCTGGCAGTTCAAACCCATCAGCCACTCCTGGGAAGGAAGATTGGGTGATCTACTTCCATAGTGATACCAGCCTTGGAGACCCAAGGAGAGGTCATTATGAGTCAGAGACAACTCAACAGATGTAACAACAACAACAACAATAAAACAAGGCAAATATTGTTAAGAGAAAAGACAAAAAGAACCAGACTACATTTTGACAGATCCATTCAGTCCGGTAATAAAAAAACTAACCTAACCACAAATGTTCATAAATGTTAACACTGTGATTTGGTGAGTTCAGTCCACTAAAAGCCCAAAACTGACAATTTAAGAGGCTAAACAGCAATTTGTGTTAAAAACATGATAGGAGGGTCATTGGTTGTCTTATTAAATAAATAAAAGTATATTAAGCCATGTTGTACTGAATAATAAAAATCTAGCTCCAACAAGTATAATGTCAGCCTCTCCATAAAATTCTCACCATACAATTTTCAAAATTAGAAAGGCAACTTACGATCTTAATTCTCCATCAAGATCCTGTTGTCTTAATTTCCGGAAATCTGCATCAAGAGCCTGATAGTTTTCCTCAGAAGTATCATAGAAACCAAGAGCAGGCTTTTTTTCAAATGGGATTTCTGCATTATAATCTACTCCTCTCTTCTTTTTTCTTTTCTTCTGAATTTCTATGCCAGCTGCTCGAAGTTCTCTTCTCTTTTGGAGAGCAGCAAGCCGCCTGAAGAAGAAAGCAAGATCACCTTGAAATCACATGCTATAGTGAAGGGACCAATTTAGATAATAAAGTTAAGAAAATTACCTGGTTATTTGAAGAAGAAACATTAATTTAAAACTTCAACTCACACTATTCACCAAAATTAATTAAAGATATACACACACATACATACATCACATATATAATAAAGCAAAAAGAAAAATCAGAAGGAACTATAAGTAAATATGGATCTTACCTCTGAATGGGAATGTACTTAGTAAATATATATTAAATAAATGGCAAAGGAAAAGATTAATGGCTTTTAAGATTTAAATTTTATAACTGTAGCACCATAACAAAATCAAAAAATGGAATTAAAAATTAAAATAATAGAAAAAAATGTTTGTAATTAATGCACCCCAAGGGAAAAAAGACCAACAGGAAATAAATGGTTCACAAAAGATAAAAATGCAAATAGCTAAAATGACAAAAAGCTTTACTTTACTAAAAATTAAAAGAATCACAAATTAAAACAATACATCCTACCTCTGCATATCTAGTTAACAGCATTCAGTTTTCATTTTGTTTAATGGCAAGAGTGCAAAAGGTAGAGAGTCTTACACACTGGTGAGAATAAACTGGTATAGTTTTCTCCAAAGAGAATCTGAAAAAGCCTTAAAGGTTTTTATATCTTTTAACCTAACAATTTCACCCCTCACCTAATTAGTTTAAGGAGATAAATAAGAGGCTGATCAAGGACTCAGCTATAAGACTGTTTACACTTCGTAACAGTGAGTTACTGGACACAAGCTAAATATCCAACAAGAAATTAGTTAAATAAGAAAGGTTGTATATATCTAATTGACATGAAAAGATGCCTAAGACAGACATATTGCTGTACTGAAAAAAAAAAAAGTAGGTTATAGATCAACATGTAAAAATTATACAAATATACCTATCAATAAATATATGGACAGACATGAAGGATATCCAACAAAATATTAACAATAATAAACATTAGAAGGTAGAATTCATTTAATTTTTACTTTTTTCTTTGTCCTTTCCATGATGCTATAACTTTAATGATTTAGTGAAGAAAGTTATTCACAATATTAAAAGGGGAAAAAAATCATGTTACAGAAACATTTATACTGGCAATTTCCAACAGGACAGAACAAGGAGCTTCATAGACCAGTCCTCCAGCAAAACAGGTGAAAATTATTTTTAAAAAAATTTTAAGTTTCTGGAAAGGATCCAAAGAGTATACAGCAAATGAAGACACTCTTATTCAAGAAAATCTTCTAAAACCTGTTAAGAAAAGCAAGTTTATGGTATTTCAATGAAGAACTGTTCCTTCTTTCTCTTCCCCAGTTCAGGGACCACAAAAGAATGGTGGAGCAAAAAAAACACAGAGTTGTCTCTCCTCACAGCTCCCACTTAGAAAGCTATTTTCCTGGAAGGGGTAAGACATCAGCAGTGTCCCCAGCTATCTACTGCAGAGGCCAAATTTCATCAAGTGTGGCCAAAAGGTGGAGTTCCCTTCTTCCACCTGCCCTCATTCCTGGGACAGAGGTTCAACCCTGGCAGGGAACCACTGAGAATACTGGGGCTCCAAGAGCCCTTGCTTGCCCTAGCTTATGGGGCGGAGATCCCATACCATACCAAGAGAGGAAAGCCAAGCAAACTTGGAGCTACTGCCTGTCTTAGCATCACCACCAAGCACTGAACTCCTAAAGAGAGTCACTCATAAGAGGTCACCACCACCTTCCCTGCCACCAGCATGAGTCAAGGGGTGAGGGAGGAGAAGAGAAGCAGGAAATACAACAGAAAGTTCCAAATCTCTCACCAAAGAAACTGATTCATTTGCAGTAGAGTGCGTAGAAGTTCAAGCCTAAAGGCACTCTCAAACACAGTGGAAGCTGTGGTGAACTCAATTGGGAGGAAGCTGATACACTGGAAATAGGGGCTAAACTGTAGGGCGGCAGACTAGTTTGCCAGAGAGAATAAGGTAAGGGAGTGCTGGGAGGATTCCTGGTACCAGAATAAATCTCACATATGGATCTCCAGGAACTCTTTTCAAAGGAGTCAGCCACAGGGATCCATGTGAGGGGGGAGAACCGAGGG
>NW_006921621.1:13746174-13747544 GCF_000298275.1 Orycteropus afer afer
ATTCTGAATCAGACAACTATATGATCTACTATGCTGGGAATGACAATTTGAAGAGGAATGGTGTGGCATTCATCATCACAAACAATGTTTCAAGATCTGTCCTGAAGTACAATGTTGTGTACTTGTGATAGGATAATATCCATACACCTACAAGGAAGTCCAGTTAATACAACTATTATTCAAATTTATGCACCAACCACCAAAGCCAAAGAAAAGGAAACTAAAGATTTTTATCAACTTTTGTAGTCTGAACATGCAATCAGAATGTGTTAATTATCACTGGTGACTGGAATGCAAAAGTTAGAAACAAAGAAGAGTCACAAGTGGTTGGAAAATTTGACCTTGGTGACAGAAATAATGCTGGAAATCGCATGGTGTAATTTTGCAAGACCAATGACTTATTCATTGCAAATACCTTTTCTCAACAACACAAACGGTGGCTGTACACATGGACTTCACCAGATGGAACAGAGAGGAATCAGACTGACTATATCTGTGGCAAGAGGTGATGGAAAAGCTCATTATCTTCAGCCACAACCAGGCCAGGAGCTGATTGTGGAACAGATAATCAACTGCTCATATGCAAGTTCAACTTGAAGTGAAAGACAATTACAACAACTCCACAAGAACCAAAATATGATCTTGAATATATCCCTCCTGAATTTAGAGACAATCTAAAGAATAGATTTGATCCATTGAACACCAATGACCAAAAACCAGAAGAATTGTGGGATGACATCAAGAACATCATACATGAAAAAAGCAAGAGATCACTTAGATGAGAAAAGAAGAGAAGACCAAAATGGGTAACAGAAGAGACTCTGAAACTTGCCCTTGAGTGAAGAGCTAAAGCAAATGGAAGAAATGACAAGATAAAAAAGCTGAATTGAAGATTTCAAAGAGCAGTTCAAGCAAACAAAACCAATTACTATGATGAAATATGCAAAGACTTGGAGTTAGAAAACCAAAAGGGAAGAACATGCTTGGCATTTCTCAAGCTGAAAGAACTGAGGAAAAAATTGAAGCCTCGAATTGCAATTTTGAAAGATTCAATGGGGGAAAATATTGAATGATGCAGGAAACATCAAAAGAAGATGGAAGGAATATGCAGAGTCACTGCACCAAAAAGAACTGGTCAATCTTCATCCATTTCAGGAGATGGCATATGATCTAGAAGCAATGGTATTAAAGGAGGAAGTCGAAGCTGCACTGAAGAAACTGGAGAAGAACAAGGCTCCAGGAATTGACGGAATACCCATTGAGATATTTCAACAAACGGATGACTCACTGGAGGCGCTCGCTCAGTTATGCCAAGAGATTTGGAAGACAGCTACCTGGCCAACTGACTGGAAGAGATCCATATTTGTACC
>NW_006921621.1:13749478-13750845 GCF_000298275.1 Orycteropus afer afer
AAAAAAAAAAGGGGGGGGGACAACTGTGCTGGTCTGGTAGAGCCTGGTGGAACCCCTGAGACTATGGCCCCTAGCTGCCCTTCAGATCTGGAATTGAACCCACTCCTGTGGCTTCCAGCCAAACAAAAGACAAGCATATGAACATTAGGTAGATACACTCCTTGGAGAGATCAATCATGGGAGAATAGAAGGGTTGTGTATGCACAGGGAGACAACTCCAGGTACAGGACTGCATGGGAGGGAAGGACACAAGGAAGAGGTGGCTATGGGGAGGAAGTGAGAGGAGAGGTGTTGCTTTGTGGAAGATTGCAGTCAACGTGATGAGACAAAGTGTATGTGAACTGCTGTATGAAAGATCAATTTGCTCTATAAACTTTCACCTAAATCACAATAAATTTAAAAAAAAAAAGGCTGACAGCTTCCCAAATTTATTGAAAAACATTAATCTATACCTCCAGGAAACTCACTGAACTTCAAGTAAGATAAATATAAAGAGATTCACAGACAGACACATCATAATAAAAATTTTGGAAGCCAAAGTCAAGAAAAAACTCTCAAAAGCAAGAAAAAAACATTTCATCACTTACAAGGGAACCCAAGTAAAACTGACAGCTGACTTCTCTTGAAAACTGTACATATAGTATGATGCAATTCTGTATAAACATTAGCATATGTGTTTGTGTATGTATGTGCATATATATGTACATACATATTAAGAGAAAGATTTGGAAGGATATATTTCAAAATGTTACAGTAATTTCACTTTTTAAATAAAAGAAATAAAGCCTTCAAATTTTATTAGGAAAACTTTACAACATAAACAACAACATAAAACTAACTAGATACAAAAGGCATGCTGTAACTAACATAGTATACTATCAACCATGTCTCAAAAAGACAATAGCTTAACACTGGAATGAAATGTCTATGCCTTTCCCTGCCCGCCCCCCGGGGTATATAGTTCTTTTTAATAAGTATAAATTTTTCTGATCTCATGGAAACCCACACTTATGCAATGGACACATGGGGGAAGTCTAGGGCAACAAGACTCATTGAGGGTATGACTATGGAAAAGATCGCAAAGAGGTGACTTTTATAAATCAATAAAAATCCTTTAAAATGTGTAAAGTAGATCTGTAATTTAACATTGAAAGTAGCTTATTGTCATATCTATACTTTGTATACAAGCCAATCTAAACTACCAAAAAGAACTGATCGATCTTCATCCATTTCAGGAAGTGGCACATGATCTAGAACCAATGGTAATGAAGGAAGAAGTCAAAGCTGCAATGAAAGAACTGGCGAAGAACAAGGCTCCGGGAATGGATGGCATACCGATTGAGATATTTCAACAAACAGATGCCCCA
>NW_006921621.1:13750945-13755484 GCF_000298275.1 Orycteropus afer afer
GTTGCATTGTGGTAAACTGTGGTCAATGACATGAGACAAAGTATATGTGAACTGTTGTGTGGAAAGTGAATTTGATCTGTAAATCTTCACCCAAATCAAAATTTAAAAAAAAAAAAAAAAAGATGGAAGGTCAATGAAAGAGGGGAAGGCCTTCAATGAGATGGATTGACACAGTGGCTGTGACGATGGGCTCAAGTACAGTAAGGATCATGGAGCTGGCACAGGATTGTGGTGTTTCATTCTGTTGTGCATAGGGTCGCTATTAGTCAGAAATGACTCGACAGCACCTAACAACAACAAATTTGATCAGACCAGTTTATAGAGCAATTTATGTCCCTTGCCATTTTTGAAGCAATACAGCAATCAGCAGGCAATTAGTGAGGCTGAACAGCTTGGTGTGGTCAGAGAAAGACAAAGTGAGTCCTGCCAAAACCCACGGTGACTCTGGGAACACTCAAGGGTGTGCTTCCTGAAGAGCAACATCAGAGGCTTCACACTGGGCAGGGAGGAGAGGTGAGAGAGAAGAGAATAGAGATCACTAAAATAATCCTCGCTAAAATAATCCAGCCAGTCACAAAACACAAAATAACTGGGGAGTGGGGGTGGGCAGGGGTCCCAAAGTTTCTACAGTGTATAAAATGTCCTGTTTCCAACAACAACAAAAAACAGAGAAGCAAATAAATAGGAACGAATGACCTATATATTACGAAAAAAAGCGAGCAACAGAAACTGGCTGAGAGAGCAAACAGACATAGGATTTAGCAAAGATGTCAAAGCAGCCATTGTAAGTATGCTCAAAGAACTAAAGAAATTCATTATTAAAACAGTAAAGGAGGGTATTATGGCAACTTTGCATCAGTACAGAATATCAATAAAGGAATAGAAATTGTATTTAAAAAATGGTAATTCTGAAAGTGAAAAGTTCAGCAACTGAAATGAAAACTTCACTAGAGGGGGTCATTAACAGATATGAACTAGCAGAAAAAAGAATCTCAGAGAACTTGAAGATAGAATGATAGAGATTATGCATCTCGTAGAACAGAGAGAAAAAAGAATAAAGAATTGTGAACAGAATATCTCAGAGAAATGTGGAACACCATTAAGTATACCTAGACACACAAAATGAGTAAATCAAAAGGGGGAAGCTGTGGTGGCGTAGTGCCTAAGACATTTGACTGCTAACCAGAAGTCTGGCAGTTCAAATCCACCAGCCATTCCTTGGAAGGAAGGTTGGACAATCTACTCCGTAGTCATACTGCCTCAGAAACCGAAGGAGGGGTCGCTATGAGTCAGATCTGACTCGACGGCAGTGAGTGAGTGAGTGATATCAAAAGGAGAGGAAAGACCAGAAAAGATACTTGAAAAAATAATGGTTAACAAAAGACTCCAACAACATATCAAAAAGATAACACATTATGACAAAGTGGAGCTAATACCAGGTATGCAAGGATGGTTCAATATTAGAAAAACTGTCAATGTCATCCGTCACATAAATAAAGGAAAACAACCACATGATCATATCAATCAATGCAGAAAAGGCATTTGATAAAATAACACCCATTCCTGATAAAAACTCTCAACAAAATAGGACAGAAGGGACATTCCTGAACATAAAGAGCATAGTGCCTAAGGCATTTGACTTCTAACCAGAAGGCTGGCAGTTCAAACCCACCAGCCACTCCTTGGAAGGACGGTTGGGCAATCTACTTCCATACTGATACTGCCTCGGCAACCCAAGGAGGGATAGCTATGAGTTGGAGCCGGCACACAACAACAAATGCAAAACCAACAGCCAACGTTATTCTCAATGGAGACAGACTGAAACCATTCCCCTTACAAACAAGAACCAGATAAGGATGCCCTCTATCACCACTTCTATTCAACACTGTATTGGAAGTCCTAGCCAGGGCAACAGGGCAAGAAGGGGAAATCAAAGGCATCCAAATTGGTAAGGAATAAGTTGAACTATCCCTATTTGCTGATGATATGATCCTATAACTAGAAAACCCAAGAGACTCAGTAAAAAAAAACTACTGAAAGAAACTGAGAGATTTAGCATAGTGTCAGGATACAAGATCAACACACAAAAATCCATTGCATTCCTCTACATCAGCAAAGAGACTGCTGAAAAAGAAATAAGGAAGTCAATATCACTTATAATAGCTACCAAAAAATACTAAATACTTGGGACTAGATCTTACCAAGGACACAAAGAACTACAAAGAAAACTACAAAGGACTACTTCAAGAAACCATAAGAGATCCACATAAATGGAAGAACATACCATGCTCGTGAACACTGTGAAAATGTCAATCCTACCCAAAGGAATCTATACATTCAATGCAATCCCAATCCAGATCCCATCAGCATTCTTTAAGGATATGGAAAAGCAATCACTAACTTTATATGGAAAGGAAAGTGACCTCAGATAAGCAAAGCACTAGGGAAAAAGAAGAAGAAAGAAAGATGTCTCACTCTCCCAGATCTCAAAACCTACTACACAGCCACAGTAGTTAAAACTGCCGGGTACTGGTACAACAGGCACATGTTGTTGTTTTTGTTATGTGCCGTCGAGTTGGACCCAACTCATAACAACCCCTCCTTAGGTTTCGGAGGCAGTATCACTATGAAAGTAGATTGCCCCATCTTCCTTCCAAGGAGTGGCTGATGGGTTGGAACCGCCAGCCTTCTGGTTAGCAGTCAACTGCCTTAGGCACTATGCTACCAGAGCTCCCCGACAGGCACATAGACAAATGGAATAAAACTGAGAACCCAGAAATAGATCCATCGACCTATGGTCAGCTGATCTTTGACAAAGGACCAAAATCCATTCAATGGGGAAGAGATTACTTAACAAATGGCGCTGGCAAAACTGGATATCCATTTGGAGAAAAATGAAACAAGATCTGTACCTCACACCATATACAAAAGCTAACTACACATGGATCAGAGACTTAAATGTGAAATAAAAAACTATAAAGTTCCTCAAGGAAAAACTAGGAGCAAATTTAGGCGCCCGGATATATGGCATAAATAGATTATCAAGCATAACCCAAAATGCACAAACAGCAGAAGATAAACTAGATGAATGGGTCCTTCTAAAAATTACATTTTTCTGTGCTTCCAAAGACTTCTCCAAAAGAGTAAAAAGAGAACCTACAGATTGGGAAAAAATATTTGGCAATGACATATATGACAAGGGACTTGTCTCTAAAATATATCTCTAAAATTTAGATACCATCTTGCCCCAGCACTAGTAGCAAAGTTCAACAAGACAGAAAATAATAAATGTTGCTCAGGATGTGGACAGATTGGGACTCTCATACACTGCTGGTGGGACTGTAAAATGATACAACCACTATGGAAAGCAGTATGGCAATTCCTTAAAAAGTTGGAATTAGATATACCATTTGACCCAGCAATTCCATTACTAGGTATATATCCTAAAGAAGTGAGAGTCAGGACAAGAGCAGATATCTGCACACCCATGTTCATCGCAGTACTATACAACAGCAAAAAGATGGAAACGACCTAGGTGCCCATCAACAGAAGAATGGATAACCAAATTATGGTACATACACTCAATGGAATACTATGCAACCCTAAAGAATAATGTAGAATCTGCAAAACACTGCATAACATGGAAGAACTTGGAAGATATCATGCAGAGTGAAATAAGTCAATCACAGAAGGACAAAAATATAGTATTAGTCTGTTATTGTAAAAAGTCAAGGAAAGGTTTACATATGAAAGAAATTTTCTTTTTGGGTTACCAGGGGTAGGAGGGGAGGGGAGGGAACACTGATAGATAGGTAGAAACAAGTATTGATTTGGGCGAAGGGAAGGGCAATGTACCAAATGTGAGTGATCAACACGGTGGCATTAAAGAAGAAGGGAACATAGAGAGGTGCATGGGAGGTTCAGACAACAAAGAAGAACCCTTCTGCACATACAGTACTGCGTTGTCAGTGATGCCAAACATTGATCTACAGGTGGATAGATGGGTGGACAGGCTGAACAATTAGGTATGTCTATCCAGGGGAAAATGTGCCCATGACCATGTACAGTGTTGGCAGACAATATTTCTGTAAGTGTATTTGTATGTTCTGTAAGAATTCTTAAGTATATAGCAGAGCTGACAAGGGACAAGGTTGTAGTCACTTCTTGGCCAAACCAGCTACCCACACGGAGCAAGCAGTTGGACCTATGGGCTCAGGACCATGGTCACAGGGGACATGAAGCTCAATTGGCATAACATACTACACAAAAACATTGTTCCACATCCTACTTTGGCGAGTAGCGAATGAGATCTTAAAAGCTTGCAAGTGGCCATCTAGATGCAACGATGGATCTCTCCTTGTCCAGAGCAAAGAAGAATGAAGAAAACCAAAGCTATATGGAAACAATTTGTCCAAGTGACTGGTACACCATGCAATCCTCAGCCTACATGACTATGACACCAAAAGAACTAGATGGTGCCTGGCTACCACTGTCAACCACTGAGAGGGGGATCTATGTAGGAGATCCTGGATAGAGTGG
>NW_006921621.1:13757834-13780925 GCF_000298275.1 Orycteropus afer afer
TCCAATCGCCTCATACGCATGTGAGAGCTGGACAATGAATAAGGAAGACCGAAGAAGAGTTGATGCTTTTGAGTTGTGGTGCTGGCGAAGAATGCCGAAAAGTACCATGGACTGCTAAAAGAACTAACAGATCTGTCCCGGAGCAAGTGCAGCCAGAATGCTCCTTGGAAGCAAGAATGGCCAGACTTTGTCTCACCTATTTTGGTTATGTTGTAAGAAGGGACCATTCCCCGGAGAAGGATGTCATGCTTGGTAGGGTGGAGGGTCGACGAAAGAAGGGGAGGCCTTCAACGAGATGGACTGACATGGTGGCTGCGATGATGGACTCAAGTATAGCAGGGGTTGTGGGGCTGGCGCAGGATCGGGCAGTGTTTTGTTCTGCTGTGCATGGGGTCGCTATGAGTCAGAAATGACTTGACGGCACTTAACAACAACAAGAAGAAGACCGGGGAAATTACTGGGAGGAGGAGGAGGAGTTAATGTCAGAAATGATGGAGTGGCATGGTAGTTTGGACATTTGGGACATCTTTAACCTCCGCCTCATGGGGACCGGCCTCGTGCTGATCTTTCTAAGAGAAATTGCTCAAGCACATATTAAATCTTCAAACTACAAGAAACTGTGTGTTAAATCTTCCAAAATTTATTTAAAGTGACTGATGCCAGCCATACTTGGAGGTTTTTCATATATGTACTTGCCATATCCCTGTGTCCACTGATTAAAAGACTAAAAATTTGGTCCCAAAACCACCATGGGCAAAAAGAAAATTTTTCAACTTTACTCAGATGGTTGTTATTCTTAGGTGCCATCTCATGGTGACCCCATGTGACAGAGCAAAACTGCCCCAGAGGGTTCTTTGTGAGTGGATCATCAGGTCTTTCTACTGCTAAGCCACTGGGTGGGTTCAAAATGCCAACCTTTCAGTTAGTAGCCCAGTGCTTAATTGTTGCACCATCAGCAATACCCAATGCCACCAAGTCAACTTCAACTCACTGTGACCGACCACACAGGACAGAACAGAACGGCCCCAGATGGTTTTCAAGGCTGTAAATCTTTACAGAAGCCGAGTGCCCCATCTTTCTCCCATGGAGCAGATGAATTCAAACCACCAACCTTTTGGTTAGCAGCCATGCTCTTTAACCACCAAGGCTCCATACCACCAGGGCTCCTTGCCCCAAAGAGTGAATAGAACACAAAGCTGGCTGAGACTGGGTAGAACCTGATGTCTGTTTACTGTCCCAGATGAGTCATACTCCCATCATAAGTACCTATTCTAGGATGGTAACTGGCAAGTTATCCAACATCCTCTGGCATGAAAGACTGTTCCCTGCTAGGAGCCATTACTGGGAAAACCATCAATGCAATCCCTGTCATCTGGTAAAGCACACGGGGACCATAAAAGGCAGCTGTGTAGGGTAGGAAGGTTATTCCAGAGTCTGAACACCAAAAGCTAATGTTCTGTAATACAGTTCAGGCTTTCCCTTTATCCATGTCATCATAGTTTCTGGACTATGATGTCAATCATTGATCTAATTGAAAGGAAAAAAGGAGAAGAACATAGAGAAAACATTGGATAAAGGGCAATACCAATTTCATGGCTTTAAAATGAAAACTGATGAATTTCTGAGATAGCCTAAAGTTTAATTCAAGGCTCATTAACTTCCTCTATGTTCAGCTGAGTTTCCCATTTCATCACCACTGCCTGCCCAAAATCAATCAAGGCGAGTTAACTAACTGGCAGACAAGCAAGTCACATAGCTTCACGTGTCCTTAGGCACTTCCCAGATGGCTACAACAAATCAACATCTCCTATGGCTACAGAATAAACTCATCACACCCGGTATCACTTAACTGTTCTGAAATGGTTAGGGGAAAAAATACAAAATATTTTTCAAAATAATAAACCTAAGGAATATTAGCAAAATGGGAACTGGACAATCTGATTATTACTCACCCAACAGGGTTGACAAATCATGTGTTTTACTGAGCCTAACGATGCACACACTGTTAAGCTGTGGACAGAGACCACAATACCTTGCTTCTTCCAGCTGCTTCTCTCTTGCTTTCCTCTTGGCCTTCTTTCCCTGAGTATTAGCCAAGCGGGCTCTAGCTTCAGAAAGCATCTCAAGTTCATCTGCAAAAATACAGACACACACATGTACATTAAAAAAAAGTTATTCTCCAACAGAAGGTAAGTAAGTAAGACAGCGAGTTAAGTAAGGTAATTTTAACATTTTTCATATACTGTTAAATTATTTCTAAAGGTGCTAACAATCACTCTAATTCTCTAGTGTTTAAAATGAGAAGAAACATAAATATACTCATTATATGGCAGCATGATGGAAACAGATTGAGTTTTAAAGTCAGAGAAACCTAGGTTAAAAACCAGGCCCACCACTTGCTAGCCACGTGATCTAGCATAACTCATTCACCCTCCCTGACAATGTTTCATCACCTATAGAAAGGAAATAACAATTCATACTTCACAGGGCTGTTGAGAAGAACCAAGTAAAATTAAATCTGTATTTAAGTTTAAATATGTAAACAAATTTAAATATACAAAGTGTATCAAGTAGCTATAATAATAATTTTATCTCATTGTCATACACTAAATAGCACAGCACAAATTTCAAAATATTGTAAAAACTACTATCTGATTATGAGGGAATTGCTAATCTTCACTAAAATATATGTATCTTTTTTTCTCAAAACTATGTCTCCTCTCCAATACATTTTCCATGCTTTCTAGAGTAGAATTATGATTATTGTACTTCTAACCAATTTCTACACAAGGCTGAACAAAGGGATCACATGAGAACTTTTTAAAAAATTCAGATTCTAGGATGGCTCTCCAGACTTAGTGACTCACTATCTTCAGAGAAGCACTGGTAACTGTATTTTTAAAAGTTCTCTATGTGACAAACATGCAGCCAGCCTGGCCACAGTCCACATTTGGAAACCACTACTTTTAAACTTTTATGTTTTAAAAACTCAACAACTACTCATTGAGCGTGTCACAACAACCCTGTGAAGTAAGGTAGATATTATCCTCCATCTGGCATGTAAGGAAACCAAAGCTCAGAGAGATTACAGGACTTGCCTAAGGTTAAATAGCTAACGAGGGGACAGACATGGGTCTAAACTCCAGTGAGTCTCGATTCAGTGCCTCACGGAATCATCCTAAGTTTCCATCAGTCTTGTGGTGTTGCCTTCTCACACGGATTAAATGACCTGCCTAAAGTCAAAGAGGTAGGGAGTTAGAAGACTAGTTTCCAGTATCCTGACTTGTCTCTAACTGTGAAATGAGAATGAAAATATAGGATCCTCAAGAGCTCACATCTTAGCCTCCAGGCAATCTGCCCAATAGTATAGCACTGCTTAATTTATAAAATGAATTGAGGAAATAGAACGTAAAAGGGCAATGTCCAAAAAGACCAACTACTGAACAATAAAAAAAGACAATGGACATATGTGGAGAGAGATTCAGAATCACAAATGCTGATAGAATTGGGATTCTAAATGTCAGAGGAATTTAGAAATGAACTAAGAAAGTTAAACAGAGGCCTGAGGAGTTTAAGGTTACCAAAGAAATAAATTCCTCACAAGCATACATTACCCTCATCCATATCAATTGGGTCAGGCCGCGCTGGTTTTGTTTCTGGATTTGGATCTATTTCTCCAGGTTTAAGTTTTCTTGGATCATCTGTTGTTTCCTCTTCATTGTCTCGTTGGGCAGCTTTATCCCTAAAAAGAGCTCAGATTAGTCAGTCACACTATGGACATGATTTAGTCTAATAAATACAAGTTTCCTAGCTCTTTCACTCTTTTCTTCAAGAACCCAAAGAACAGGTATTAATAAAATAAAGCATTTACACTTTTACTTCATCTGAAAGAGACAGCATTAAAATTCTCTCTAGTTTGTGTTTCCACTCACTGTGAAATCAGATCCAAGCGGCCCCTTAATCAAAAATGCAGTAAAGCCAAACAAATTTTAAAAACTGTTAGTTAAGATTTTGGATTGAAATAAAATGAAATCTTTGACAACTTCAATCTTTTCTCCACTTATCATGATGTTGCTTATTGTCCAGTCGTGAGGATTTTGTTTTCTTTATATTAAGGTGTAAATCCATTGTTGTTGTTATGTGCCATCGAGTTGGACCCAACTCATAGCGACCACTTCTTGGGTTCCAACTGCCCAACTTTCCTTATGAGGAGTGCCTGGTGGGTTTGAACCACCAGCCTTTTGGTTAGCAGTCAAGTGCCTCAGGCACTATGCTACCAGAGCTTCTCACTGAAGGCTAT
Organism: Orycteropus afer afer; assembly: GCF_000298275.1. Classification (NCBI taxonomy): domain Eukaryota; kingdom Metazoa; phylum Chordata; class Mammalia; order Tubulidentata; family Orycteropodidae; genus Orycteropus; species Orycteropus afer. The sequence continues at coordinate 13,762,135 of NW_006921621.1, forward strand.
AGTCTCTGATCTTCATCAGTAAGTAGTTCAAGTCTTCTTCACTTTCAGCAAGTAAGGTTGTATCATCTGCGTATTTCAGGTTGTTAATGAGTCTTTCTCTAACCTGATGCTGCATTCTTCCTTTTATAGTCCAGCTTCTTGGATATGTTCTACGTACAGAGTGAACAAGTATGGTCAAAGAATAAAACCCTGACATACACCTTTCCTAATTTTAAACCATGCAATCAATGCTCACAGAAGCAGCAGTCAAGTAATCAAACACCATACTGCACTGGACAAATCTGCTGCAAAAGTGTTTAAGAGCCAAGATGTCACTTTGAAGACTAAGGTGCACCTGACCAAGCTCATGGTATTTTCAATAGCCTCATACGCATGTGAGAGCAAGACAATGAATAAGGAAGACAGCAGAAGAACTGATGCTCAACTGTGGTATTGGTGAAGAATATCAAATGTACTGCTAGAAAAATGAACAAATCTCTCCTGGAGAAAAGTACAGCTGGAATGCTCCTTAAAAGCGAGACTGGCCAGACTTCGTCTCTTCCACTTTGGTCATGTTGTCAGAAGGGACTAATTCCTGGAGAATAGTATGCTGGATAAAGTGCAGGGTCAGAAAAAAAAGAGAAGACCCTCAGCAGGACAGACTGACACACTGGCTGCAGTGATGGGCTCAAGCACAGCAGTAACTGTAAGGATGGCAGAGGACTGGGCAACGTTTCATTCTGTTGTACAGCGGGTTGCTATGAGTCAGAACCAACTCGAGAGCACCCAACAACAATTAGTAAAGAACCAAAATGTTCCAATGGTTAACTTTCAACAGTGTGATTACAGGTGATTTTTATTTTCTCTTTTACTATCTTGTCCCCAGATTCTCTATGATGAACTTTTTTTTTTAAATTAGTCTTTAAATATTACTTAACAGAAGACATATTTTGATCAAACACATATGATTTGGAGTATATACTCCAAAAGCTTTAGCTCCTTTGGCTTTACTCAGATGTGTAATTAAATGGTTAAAGACAAGAAATGCTAAATGTTTATTCAATCTACTTCAGATGATATCCATACATTTTTATACTGTTTTTAGAGATTTACTTACAGAAGGAATTCATAATGTTCCAAGCACTGGGCAGCTGTTCTTCCAATGATTGGAGCAATGGTCCTCCACTGAGTTGGCATCAGCTTTGCCAAATGCAGGAGTTTTTCCTCTTCTTCCCTGGACCATTCTGTTTTCTTAATGCTTGGATCCAGCCATTCATACCTATTAAAAAGATGCCATTTTATACATTTTTGTATTTAAGTAAAACAACTACGTCATACTTTATTTTTCCCAATGCTTCATCTATCCACCTTTCTTCCAGTCTACCTGGCTGAATAAGGAACTGGCAAACAGGATATAACCTATACCAAACAGTGGGATAAGAGCTGAGTTCCATAAAAGAATTAGAAATCAGTACCATTTCTGGCTGAGGACCTTTTTCCTCTTTGGAGTCCAGTCTACATTCTGACCACTCTTTCCTCTCCCCAGGTGCCTAATGTCATTCCTGTACAGTCCAAAGTATGCTCCTAGCACACATCGTCAAGACTGGGGTCAGATCACTCATGGCAAAAACAAATGTAGTAAACAGCTTAATGTGCCCACTACCCTGTGATTTAAAAGGGATACAGGGATACCACAGGTGTAGTGCTGGCTTATGTTATGTTCTGGGACTGACAAATATACAATATTTCAACTGTATTATAAGGAAACTCAATTACTGTAAACCAGTACAGAAACAAATCAACCTTTATGTGTAATTTATGTCTTAGAAAAAGTTCTAAATCAACTTACAAACTTCTGAAACACAATCCATTTACAAGCTGGGACCCTATGACTTAAAAGATTTTATGTCTTTCAAAGTACTCACAAATACATTAACTCATTTGAGTGTCACATATCCATACGTTAAGGGCCACGTATTACTATGCCCAACTGGGAGAAAACAAGGATGGGAAGGAGATTAAAATAATGACTTCCCCAAGATCACATAAGAAGCAAGTGACAGCAAAGCCTAAAATCCAAATTCCCAACTCCCACTCCACATTCTCTGTTATATCACAATGCCTACTTTCTTTAGTAAAGTTCAGAGAACTGACATTTTTTCCTCATCATAATTAAGGTCACTTTCTGCTTTTTATTCACTAACTGGTACATACCATCTGGCTTTGCACTGTTTTGCTGATTTTCTATGCAGCAGCGAGGCAATCCTAGACCACTGGTTTTTCCCATATTTCATTACCGCTGCTTTCAGAATTTCATCCTAAAAGAAGTGTCAAAGAAATGGAATACATTTAATCACAAAACTCCAAATGAGAAAAGACAAAATTTAAATTAACTCCGACAAGGCTGCTGAAAAAAGGAACATGAACACCCACAAAGTCTAGGCTTTCCAAAAAAAAGTCCAAACACTTCATTTTCTATACTGTTAAACAGCAAACCAGAATCAGAAAAATGCAAGAAATTAAGGTGAAATTCACCAGAAGAACATCCCACCCTCCTTCACACACATTCTCAACTCCTATAACTGGCAGTGGGAATAGTCCAACCTGAGAAATGCTACTTGGTAGATTAAAATTACCCTCTAATGTGTGGTTGTCATGCTCTTCAAAAGAGAATAGCTTGTTCATGTATTCATTCATTGAAAACAAACATTTCCTGAACACTTACCTTGTACTGAGTCCTGTATAATTTCAGAAAACAATTAAATAGACTTCTCAGACCTCAAGAAGCAAATCAAGACTTTAGTGAATCCATTCTCCAATGCAAACTCTTGGCTCCTGCTCACCCATGACATTTTCTTTCCATTTCCTTAACCCTCATCATGACTCATGAATCCCTACCTCAATTCTAACCTAAGAATTAAGTATTTCTCCCCTAGCCCACCAGTCAACCCCCTCTCCAACCCTGCTCAGTTTCTTAGATACTATTTTAGCAGGGAGACACTAAGGACAATGAAGGCATGAATGAATGCACTTCGGTCATTTTACTTCTAGGCTTCTTTTTTCACATTGAACCTGAGTTTTATGCCTTGTGCTTGAACCACCCCAGTGTGGCCCCTCATCATCATCAGACACGAAAAAGACTGCAGACCACTGTATAGAAATTCTGCTATTATTTGATTTTGTACCTCTATCTCTCCCCTAGAAGTCATCTCTTCTCCAATTTAAACAGCCTGGTTCCCACAGTGCAAGCTATGAAACAAGACATTTTACTGCCTTCAGTTGGAACTTTGCTGCAGCACTGTTGTACTTAAACACATTTTCTAGTAACAACTCCCTCTCCTCACTTATAAACATGGTAAGGTTCCAAAGACCAAGTCGTTATACAAAAATCAGATTTACACAAAAAAGGATAACCACATCAGATCACAAAATGGAGGCTGACCATATCATTGCATAAAGGCCAAACCACTGAGAATCAAGGCCCAGCCAAGTTGACATATAACCTTAACCACCACAGCCCACAGCCTAGCACTGGAAAATAGTCAGTAGATTTTTCACTATTGTCATAAATGTGAAATGTCAGTTAACAAAACAGTTATGAGCCACGCATGGGATCACCATGTATCTGAATCAACTCCAGAGCAACTGCTTGAGCCCCCCTAGTTTCACTCAGCAAACATTGCCAAGCAACCTCCATCATATTGGTTAATGGCCAAAGTACTAGGGACACTAAGTCCTGGTCTTTGTCCTCTTGCCAAATTCTAAGTATTCAAAATGTGTTATCTTATTTAATCCTCAAGAGGTAGGTATTGTTGTTGTTGTTAGGTGCAGCAAGTGAAATTTTTGACTCATAGCTACCCCATGTAACAAAGCAGAATTCCCCTATATCATTGTCTAGGCTGACTGTAAGCTTTACAGGAGCAAATGGTCAAGTCTTTCTCACCCCGAGCTAATGGATAGGTTCAAACCACCAACCTTCTGGGTTAAATGCCATGCATCTTAAGTAGACTCCTTAATAGTTGCACCACCAGATCTCCCTAGGTATTATTATCACTGCTAGTTAAAGAAATGAGGAAAGTGAGTGGAACTCTGTGAGATTATGAAACTCTCCCAGCATCACACAGAAGTGATATGATGCTTGCAGAAGGTCAAAGCAAGCTAACAATGGACTAAAAAAGTGCAGTGGACCTATTGGGGATGCAACAAATTCTGGTATAAAAAGACAACAAAAAGTTTCTAGGTTGAGGTTTGAAGAATGGTTAGAAGGATATCAAAACCCAAAACTAAACCAAACCCACCCCACTGTCATCAAGTCAATTCCAATTCACAGCAACGCTATAGGACAGAGCAGAACTGCCATAGGGCTTCCGAGGCTACATATCTTCATGCAAGCAGACTACCTCATCTTTCTCCTGCAGAGCAGCTTGTTGTTGTTGTTGTTATGTGCCGTCGAGTCAAACCCGACTCATAGCGACCCCTCCTTGGGTTTCCGAGGCAGTATCACTACGGAAGTAGGATTGCCCAACCTTCCTTCCGAGGAGTGGCTGGTGGGTTTGAACCGCCAGCCGTCTGGTTAGCAGGCAAGTGTCTTAGCCGTTATGCTACCAGAGCTCCCGCAGAGCAGCTAGTAGGTTCAAATCACCCACCTTTTGGTTACCAGCTGAACACTTTAACCACTGCACCACAAGAACTCCTTGAAGGATGCCAAGCAGAATAATTCCAAGCCAAGGGCATAGCACATAAAAACAAAGAGCATGAGAAGACATGATATGCTCCAGAAAGAGATGAACTCAGCACACTCTGACTACAAATTGTACTAAAGTCCTATTTCTATTTTAGTCCTATACAGCTCTTTGCATGCAGAACTGCACATAGACCAAGAGACTGCTGTTCAAATAGAACAAAGGGATACTATGGAGTTTAAAATCACAAAAGGTATGCATCAGAGTTGTACCCTCTCACCCTATTTATTCACTCTGTGTGCTGAGCAAATAATCTAAGAAGCCACACTATGTAAAGAAGAGCATGGCATCGGGATTGGAGGAAGACTCATAAGCAACCTGTGACATGCAGATGACACAACCTCGCTTGCTGAAAGTGAAGACAACTTGAAGCACCTGATGAAGATCAAAGACTGTAGTATGGATTATACCTCAACATAAAGAAAACAAAAATCCTTACAAATGGACCAATACACAACATTATAATAAACAGAGAAAATGCAAAAGGTGTCAAAGATCTCATTTTACTTGGATCCACAATCAACACCCATGGAAGCAGCAGTCAAGAAATCAAACAATTCACTGCACTGGGCAAATGTGCTGCAAAAGACTCTTGAAAATGTTTAAAAAAAAAAAGATATCACTCTGAGGATTAAGGTGTGCATGAACCAAGTCACGGCATTTTCAATCACCCCGTATGTATGCAAAGCTAGACAATGAATAAGAAAGACAGAACTGATGCACTTGAATTATGGTGTTGGCAGAGAAGAGTGAATATACTATGGACTTCCATAAGAACGAACAAATGTCTTGGAAGAAGTACAGCCAGAATGCTTCTTAGAAGCAAGTCTGGGGAGACTTTGTCTAACATACTTTGGACTTATCGTCAGCAGGCACCAATTCCTGAAAGACACCATGCTTCGTAGAAGGTAAGCGAAAAAGAAGACAACCCTCTAGGAGATGGATTGACACAGTGGTTGCGGCAATTAGCTCAAACATAACGACGACTGTGAAGATGGTGCTGGACCAGGCAGTGTTTTGATCTGTTGTACACAGGGTCGCTATGAGTCAGAACCGACTGGACGGCACCTAACAACGACGACTGCTCTGCCTCGCCAATGTTATTATCCGCTACAGTTCTCGAAGTAAACAGACTGCTAAAAGCAGTCTGTCCTATTGGGCTTAGACCCAGACAAGGATGGAGTGACAGGAAGACAAGGACTAGATAGATCTTGGGATCTATCGGGACACAGGTTATGCTGTGGTAACAGATAACCAGAGGCGTAAACGGAATCCTTCAAACTGCTTCCCTTCTGCCAGGAAGTCAATGAAGAAACAAAGTTGTGGCCACAGCAATTCTTTATTTTGCCTCCTTTTGAGTATCAGAGGGAGGCACTGGTGTCCAGGTTGAGAGGAGATACTCCAGAAAACCAACTCTCACTGATGCCCTGCACCCTATCCACACAGGTTCCACCATGGAGAGGGGCCGCCTCCTAACTCAGCAAATGTTCAGTGAGGGCCTAACAAGTGCCTGGCAGTGAGCTCGGGATGGGCATTCGGGCAGTTTAATCACAGTCCTTGTCCTTCAGGCGCTCAGAAAACAAGGGAACTGGCACTTAGGAAAGGCGCAGATCCCACACAGGTCATCCTCCCAGCCGCCCCGACCTCCGCGCGCATGCGCAAAACCCACCATAGGGGGCGGAGGGCAGCGGACGGCGGGAAAAGGAAACTCACCTCGGTATTCCTCCACACGCCCCCCTTGATCATAATTCGAGGCATCTTGGTGGCGGGGTGTCTCGGCAAATCGCCGAGTTACGCTTCAGAGATGTAGTAACGGCCCTGCAGCCACGGGACCGAAAGCGGTCACTTCCTCCAAACGCGACCTTCTGCTTTGAATAGATCTGCGCAGGCGCAAAGTGGGAAAAAAAAAAAAAATTAAAAAAAAGGCCAGACTAGCAAGTATCGCGAGATCTCGGGTGGCTGAAATGAGAGAAGTGTCTTAAACTCCAGTGTGGGAAGACTGACGGAAAATCATAAAACCACTTTAGCCAAAGTGCTCTACGCCGCACGCGTGTCCGGGACAGGTTGGCGGAAACCGCGGCTCTCGCGAGACACTAGCGGTGGCGTTTGGAAGGAACCGTAGCGGTGACGTCACCGAGTGGCAGGGGAATGGGACGTCTAGCGTGTTGAGTGAGGTTCACCACAGTTCATCAGAGGAAGGCTTTGTTAGTTTGGCACTTTATCAGGACTTAATAATTGGAATTTATTCAGAGACTGTTCAGACAATGGCTTAAGTATCAGTTTCCTAATCTAAGGAACAGAGATAGTAATTGTACCAACTTCAGAGTTGTCCTAAGGAGTAAATGAGGTAGTAAAAAAAAACTAAGGAGTAAATGAGGTAAACCTAGCACAGTACCAGATACACAGTAAACAAAAAAAAACCACAAACCTGTTGCCATCAACACATTTACAACTCAGGGAAAACCCATGTGTTATAGAGCATTTTCTAGGCTGAAATCTTTAAGGAAGCAGATGGCTATGCCTGTCTTCTGCGGAGCTGCTGAGTGGGTTCAAAGTGGCAACCTTTAGATTAACTGAAAACAACAAACAAACCCACTGCTAACAAGTGTCTTCCAAATCATAGGACAGTCTAGAACTGCGCCATAGGATTTCCAAGGCTGTAAATCTTTACAGAAGTAGACTGCTTCATCCTTCTCCCACAGAGCTCAAACCACTGACGTTTTGGTTAAGCAGCCCAATACTTTAACCACTAAGCCACCAGAGTTCCTTTTAGATTAGAATCCTTTTAGATTGAATTCAGACCATTTGTCTTAGGTTAATAGTTGAACACAAACCATTTGCATCACCCAGGGACCTCTAATGCATGTTGTTATTAGGTGCTGTCAAGTTGGTTCCAACTCACAGGCACCCTATGTACAACAGGAGGAAACACTGCCCAGTGCTGTACCATCCGCATAATTGTTGCTGTATTTGAGCTAGTTGTTGCAGCCACTATATCAATCCATGACATTCAGGGTCACCTTTTTTGCTGACCGTCTGCTTTACCAAGCACGGTGTCCTTCTCCAGTGATTGGTCCCTAGTGATAACATGTCCAAAGTGCATGAGATGAAGTCTCACCATCCTTGCTTCTAAAGAACATTCTGGCTGTACTTCTTCAAAGACTGATTTGTTCATTATTCTGGCAGTCCATATTCAGTATTCTTCACCAACACCATAATTCAAATGCATCAATTTTTCTTCGGTCTTCCTTGTTCATCATCTAGCTTTCCAATATATATGAGGTGACTGAAAATACCATGGCCTGGGTCAGGTGCGCTGCAGTGCAGTGAATTACTTAATATGGTCCTTCTAACCATACATAGTTTTGACTCTCACACAGTGATTGGTTGGGACTATGAAAATAAGGTGTTTGTGACCCACCAAGGGGATTAGGCAGCTTGCTAATAATGCAAATAAGGTGCATGGAGCCCTTATGGGGATAGAACCATGCAAATAAAGTATATGGAACCATAACAAAGGGATTGGTCAGTATTGCCATCTCACTAGGCTTAAAAGGAGCCAATCCCAGAAGCAAAAGAGGGAACCTCTTCACAAAGAGGGAATCACAAAGAAGAACGAGGAGCAGACTGCCTGCTTTTAATCCAGGATTCCCGCACTAAGAACTATCTAGACCCAGGAAACAGTGAACTCTAGCACCAGAAGTGGCAAGAAGTGGCAGCAGGCAGAATTCAGAAGCACAGACACAGCCACGGCATAACAGACAGACGCAAGACAGCACGGCAGGCTTCCCAGCCCACAGAGTGATGTGGCTGTATGTAGTGAGTGTGCTGACCCATGGATTGAGAGACCTGAGCACCTTCTGGCAATAGGCATGCTGACTGCGTGGGGTGCCTCCAGGTACTTAGCAACAGAGCTAAAACAGCTCCATAACATTTGTCTGAGCAGGGCAGAGGCCAAGCTAAGGACAAAGAGAAGAGGCCTGATCACAGGAGTGAAAGAAGGCCTGCATGGCCAAGAGGAGCTGAGAAAGCTCTCCTGTACTGAAGAAGAAAGACTTTGCCTACATACTCCTGATCTGATCCCAAATTGTGAACTATCACTTCCTTAATAAACCCCATTATTGTGAGTATTGTCTATGAATTCTATGTGGCCATTGCAACAAATTCTCGAACCTAGCAAAGAAGTAGAGTTCTGTGGGAGGATGGCTGGTATCAGAATTGGTTAAAAAAAAAATAGTTTGTAGGGCAGAGGTATGCCTGACCTCTATCTCATAGAAATTAGCCTTGGGCTGATGCTGATTATCTTGATTCTCCCTCCCTCTGTTGAAGTTGATGTTATTGTTGTTATGTGCCATCTAGTCGTCTCAGATTCATAGCGACCCCTCCTTGGGTTTCTGAAGCAGTATCACTACGGAAGTAGATTGCCCAAACTTCCTTCCAAGGAGTGGCTCTCAAACACTACTATGGACCGTTTTCACATACACATTAGTCCTCAAGGTGACCTTGCCTTTTGCAGCAGATTCACCCAGTGCAATATATTGTTTGGTTTCTTGACTGCTGCTTGCATGGACATTGATTGTGCATCCAAGTAAAATGAAAGCCTTGAAAACTTCAATACCTAATAGTGCTTAAAAATGACAACTATTATAAAAGAAATTGCTTAGTTATCTAGTGCTGCCATGTTGTTCTTGTTGTTATTATGTGCCGTCGAGTTGGACCTGACTCATTCCAAAGCAGTATCATTGTGGAAGTAGATTGCCCCATCTTCCTTCTGAGGAGTGGCTGGTGGGTTTGAACGCCAACCTTCTGGTTAGCAGTCAAGTGCCTTAGGCACTATGCTACCAGTGCTGCCATAGTGGTGTCCAAAATCAGGGGACTAGCTCTAGAGAAAGGCTTTCTCTCTCTGTTGCCTCCAGGGGAAGGTCCTGTCTTCTTTCAACATCTGTGGGACCAGCATTCCTTGGAGATCTCCATAAGTCTTGGCATCAATCTTCCCCTGGGTCTATGAGGTTCTCACGGCACATAACAACAACAACATCACCTGCCAGCTGTGTGCTATGCAATAAGGGCCTGGCAACTGAGATGTACCCCCTGAGAACCTCAAAACTGGTGAAAACTGCCCTGAGTTCCAGAAAATGGAATGTAGCTCTGCAACTCCTAAGATACAGTCATTTAATGATTTTTGTAAACATCGTATCTACTGAGATTAAAGCAGCACTGAGGAAATAAATAGATCTCTGAAACATAGGGACTACTACACACCTTCTAACACAGTCATTTGATTGTTTTCCTTAGTACATTTATTATGTAGGACTCCTTCCCTTCAAAATAACCTTCTGAGAACATTTCTCATCCAATTTAGACAATCCCATCAGAAAATGCCTGCAGAACCTTTTTGTGCTTATATATTATGGTCTCCATTTTCCACCCACACTGATGATTTCAGTGGCCTTTTTTATATTTAAGTGATGGAAGCAACCCCCCAAAAAAACATAATTTTTTTCACAAGTTAATGTATTGCAGAAATTCTGCTGGCATCCCCTTTATTGCCACTCTTCAATTAGCTGGTTTTATTTACTTTCCTGGGTTTTGTATGGAGTAGGGGTGGCCCCTGTGTCCCAGAGACCAGACAATTAGCACAGATGTTATTCTGATAATAACTCAAAGAGTAACCAGACACCATTGCTGGCAATTGGCACCTTTTCTCTGTAAGTCTAAAGGCATATACAAAGGTAGCACAATTGTACTGTATTTAAATCCTGATTCATTTGTAAATGAATAATTTCTTTAATAAAGTGAGGCACAAAGTTGTTTCCTATGAGGCAGAGGTTAAAGATGTCCTGAATGGCCAACTTTTCCAACCTGCTGGACCACTCCACCATGTCTAACCTCAACTGCTTCTCCTCCCCTCAGGACTCTCCCTCTGGTCTTTAGGTATGGTGATTCGCTGCAACATCTCATAGGACTCACAAGGTATGCTTACACTTAAGTGATTTATTAGGGAAGTAACAGGGAACACTCAGGATTGGGATCAACTCAGAAGTAACAGGGACAACCCAGGATGCATTCCTTCAATCAGGACAGCTTCTTCTCAATCTCTACTGCTGGGCCCTGCTGGGGCCCTCTCGAGCAAGGTTAGAACTCTTAGCTCCAGGGATCAGTAAGACCCACCACAGCAGTCTAGCACTAGTCTCCTGATTTCTGCCATCTCACTCTATCGCTCTTGCTACAGTATACCTCAGAGATAGTATGGGTTCGAATCACTTTAACAAAGAGAGTATCTCAATAAAGTGACTTACATGAATTTTTTGGTTTCTTGGTGCATATAAGTTATGTTTACATTATACTATATAGTCTATTAAGGAGCTCTGGTAGCGCAGTGCCTAATGCATGTGACTGCTAACCAGAAGGTTGGAGGTTCAAACCTACCAGCCACTCCACAGTAGGAAGACTGGGCAATCTACTTTTGTAAAGATTTACCACTTCAGAAACCCAATGGGGGTCGCTATGAGTCAGAATCAACTCAATGGCAGGAGGTTTTTATTTTTTTTTTAATTTTTTTTAATAGTCTATTAACTGTGCAAGGAAGCTCTGGTGGTGTAGTGCGTAAGGCATTTGACCAAGGCATTTGACTGCTAACCATAAGGCTGGCAGTTCAAATCCACCAGCCACTCTTTGGAAGGAAGATTGGGCAATCTACTTCTGTAGAGATACCCCCTGGGAAACCCAAGGAGGGATCACTATGAGTTGGAACCAACTTGATGGCAGTGAGTTTGGTTTTGGTTATTAAGTGTGCAATAAAACCAAAACACAAACCTACTGGCATCAAGTCGTTTCTGACTCATAGTGACCCCCACTGGGTTTCCAAGGCTGTAAATACATTGCTTTACCTTCCTCCTGTGGAGCAGCTGGTGGGTTTGAACTGCCGACCTTCTAGACGTTACCCACTGTGCCACCAGAGTGAACAAAAGCATTATGAAAAAGTTTGAAATATTGTGAAAAGTACCAAAATATAACAGAAACTGTAAAAAAAAAAAAAAAAAAAAGACATTGGTAGATTTGCTCATGGAAGCACAATAAAGCAAAGTGCCATAAAATGAAGTATGCCTGTACAGTTGCACCACCAGCTCTCACTGTCTTCCATGTTACAACTGCTCTGCCCCTCTCCCAGTGTCTGTCTCCCTTTAAGCCTAGCAGGATGGCAAAACTGACCAGTCCCCTCATTAAGGTTCCAAACACCTTATTTACATGCCCAACACCCACAAGGGTGCCAGACACCTTATTTACTAGCAAGCTGTCTAATCCCATTGGTGGGCCACAAGACCTCATTTGCATAGTCCACCTGTCACTTAGTGGGAGTTACAAAGACTATGGCTAGAAGGGCCATATTAAATCACTTACTGTCCTGCAATTTGCTGTGGCTGTGTCTGAAGATAACAAACAGGTTGATAGGAAAAGAAATCCTGTCTCTTCTTGGGCACTTTACCATGAGTCCCAAAACTCCCTTCCCACTTTAAGGTTTTTAGGAGACCTGACCTGTACTACTCATTAGCCAGCCAGTGAGGTTTCCTTGATGATGAAGGAGATTGCCTATTGAAACACCAAGAGTTACTGGCTTGACCATGTCACAGTCTGACTGTACATGGTAGGCTTTTGTTCTCACCTTTTTCTCCCGATGTTTCTTTCCTGACTGATGGAAGGTTCTAAGACTTACGATTCATGGCCATTGAACTCTCACCCTGCTTAGCTGTATAGACAGACAATACTGAAGCTATGAGACAACAATACTAACACGTAGTATAGCTCCAAGGGGTTCTGGCGGTACAGTGGTTAAGGCATTTGGTTGCTAACCAGGAGGTTGGTGTTCAAACCCACCAGCCACTCTGCAGGAGGAAGATGAGGCAATTTACTTCCATAAAAATTTATAGCCTTGGACACCCTTTGGGTCACTATGAGTTGGAATTGACTCAATGGCACCGGGTTTGGTTTGGTTTTGGTGTAGATCCAGCTTTCATGTTTTCCTAACCTGAACCAAGTGAGTATTAAATACCAAAAGGATATTAATAAAATAATAGTTTTGCCAAAAATAATGAAACCTCATATAACCTCTGCATTTTACTACTGAATGAATAACATTCTTAGAAAACTGAATATTATGGAAACCCAGATATGTTTTGTTAATGGAGTTCTTTCTAGAAACTGAATTTTTATACAAGCACTGTTTTCTAAGTCAGCTAAAACGTCACTAGCCAAAACCAAACTGCCGTCGAGTTGATTTGACTCGTAGCAACCCTTCCTTGGGTTTCCCAGGCAGTATCTCTATGGACAAACTCACCAGCCACTCCTCGGAAGGAAGGTTGGGCAATCCTACTTCCGTAGTGATACTGCCTCGGAAACCCAAGGAGGGGTCGCTATGAGTCGGGTTTGACTCGACGGCACATAACAACAACAACATCTCTATGGAAGTAGATTCCCCATTCTTCCTTCCAAGGAGTGGCTGATAGGTTTGAACCGCCAGCCTTCTGGTTAGCAGTCAGATGCCTTTGACACTACACCGCAAAAGCTATATTCCTCAACCTTGACAGATAGCTGGTGTTTATCCTTTTCTTTCTCCCTTTCCTTCATCTTTTTGCTTGAAGCATATATGTAATGCCTAGAGCTTCAGCAGCTATTTAAAACTATGAGGTGATCTTGAGGGTGGAAGCCAAGTGCTAAAGTGCAGGAGCAAAAAGATAGAAGGAAATGGTTTCTGGATGATCAACCATGAAGCTACCAGCCCTGAAATACTCCCCTGTGGGTGTAGATTTCTACTACTGGGGTGGTGATATGTATGAATTATGTTCCCCAAAAATGTGTTCTAAATCCTAACTGCTATACCTGTGGTTATAATCCCATTTGGGAATTGTTTGTCTTTTTATGTTAATGAGACAGGATTCATGTAAGGTGTATCTTGAGACAATCTCTTTTGAAATAGAAAAGAGATTATTAAACAAGCAAGCAGAGGAGAGATGGGGTAAGACAGATGCCAAGACACATGGAGAACTCCAAGGAACGAGGAAACAGAAGCTGAAGAGACAAGGACCTTCCTCCAGAGCCAACACAGAGAGAAAGACTTCTCCTAGAGCCAGAGCTCTAAGTTCAGACTTCTAGCCTCCTAAACTGTGAGAAAACAGATTTTGGTTTGTTAAAGCTATCCACTTGTGGTATTCTGTTACAGCAACACAGATAACTGAGACAGGTGAGGAATCACTATCTTATTTTAAACACTTACATGAGTTTTCTGTTACATGCAGCCAAATTATTACTAACTGATACACCCCTCTCTTCACTAGTCAGTGCCTACTTATCCCTCAAGTCTCAAATTGTCACTTTCAAGAAGAAGCCACAACTGACTAGGTCATATTCACCTGTCATTCTCATAACCTGGAATTTTTTCAAGTGCTTCTTCAAAGGACTTAGCACAACTGTAATTAAGTATTTCTCTAATTAATTGATTACTATCTGTTTCCCACCGGAACTATCTATCAGTAGAGCTATGTCTATATTGTTCATAAATGCCAGCAAAGGGCCTTGCACATATTAGGGCCTCAATCAATACCTTACACCTCTTATCAATCCCCCAAAGGTCACATACGGTTCTAAACATATACTAGGTACTAACAAACATCATTAATACTACACACAAGTAAAATTTTGCTGAAGATAATTCAAAACAGTTGCACCAGTATAATGACGGAACTTTCAGAAATTCCAGCTGGATTCAGAAGAGGACATGGAATGAAGGATATCATTACTGACGTCAGATGGATCTTGGCCGAAAGCAAAGAATACCAGAAAGATGCTTACTTATATTTTATTGACTGTGCAAATGCATTTGACTGTGTGGATCATAACAAATTATGGATAACATTGAGAAGAATGGGAATTCTGGAACGCTTAATTGTGCTCACGAGGTACGTGTACATAGAGCACGAGGCTATCGTTCAAATGGAACAAGAGGATACTGCATGGTTTAAAATCAGAAAGGGAGTGCATCAGGGTTGTATCCTTTCACCACACTTATTCAATCTGTATGCTGATCAAATAATATGAGAAACTGGACTATGTGAAGAAGAGGGCAGCGTCAGGACTGGAGGAAGACTCCTTAACAACCTGTGATACGCAGATGACACACCTTGCTTGCTGAAAGTGACTATGACTTGAAGCACTTACTGATGACGATCAAAGACCACGGTCTTCCGTATGTATTACACCTCAACATAAAGATAACAAAAGTTCTCACAATTGGACCAATAAGCGACATCATGATAAATGGAAAAAAGATTTGAAGGTGTCAGGGATTTCATTTTATTTGGATCCACAATCAACATGCTTGGAAGCAACAGTCAAGAAATCAGATGCTGTATTACACTGGGCAAATGTGCTGCAAAAGATCTCTTGAAAGTGCTGAAGAGCAAAGATGTCATTTTGAAGACTGAGGTGCACCTAACACAAGCCATGGTATTTTCAGTCACCTCAGATGCATGTGAAAGCTGAACAATGAATAAGGAAGACCCAAGAAGAGTTGGTGCCTGTTTTGGTTACTTCAGTCCTGCTCTAACAGACATACCACAAATGGGATGGCTTTAGCAAACAGAGATTTATTCTCTTACAGTTTAGGAGGCTAGAAGTCTGAATTCAAAGTGCCAGCTCTAGGGGCTGGGTGGAAGCCCCTCAACCTTGGGCTTCAGTTCTGCCTCTTGCTCCTGGACCACTTAAGCTGGAGATGTCTCTTCACTCAGGCAGCTGCTGGGTGCTGAGGCTGACAAACCCAAGGGCATTAAGTAAAATAGCTTGGTCCCCAAATTATTGAACTACATGGCAAGGCATTAATTTAAGTCCATTAATAGTCCCAAGGTCAGCAGACAATGTGGCAGGCCATTGAGATGAAGACTCAGCTACATGCAGGGTCCAAGAATGCCAAAAGCTGCAGAGGCCTTTCTCAAAATTTCTTCTTATATACTGGAAGCAGACCAGCTGCTCACTGCAGATTCCACCATGAAGTTGATTACCAGTCTCATTACAGGGAATAATTACATCCGGCTGCCCAGACACTCAAAACCAGGCCTAGCCAAGTTCACACACAACTACCACAGTGTCTTTGAATTGTGGTGTTGGCGAGGAATATTAAAAATACCATGGACTGCCAAAAGAACAAACAAATCTGTCCTAGAAGAAGTGCAGCTGGAATGCTCCTTAGAAGCAAGAATGGCCAGACTTCATCTCACCTGTTTTGGCCATGTTATCAGAAGAGACCACTCCCTAGAGAAGAATATGATGCTTACTAAAGTAGATGGATTAGCAAAAAAGGGGAAGACCCTCAACCAGACAGATTGACACAGTGGCTGCAATGATGGGCTTAAGCATAGCAAGGATTGTGAGGCTGGCACAGGACCAAGCAGTGTTTCACTCTGTTGTACATGGGGTCATTATGAGTCAGAGCTGACTCAACAGCACCTAACAACCACAACAATAAACATCATGGTGATTGACAAATTGATTAACCAAAGAAAGCTTCATCCTCATCCTCCAGGCCTAAGCTTGACCTGGATTCCTGTCACCATGATATCATTAGCCTGTAAATTCACTGCTCTCTAGTCCAGATGATCTGCCTCCTTTTGGATAAACTTCTGACCTGGTAGCTGTGCTTATTACCAGTAACAACACTTTTTAAAAAAAGAAGTTCTCAGGGTGGGTTAGAATCACCAACTTTTCAACGACAAGCACTTAAGCATTTGCACCAACAGAGCTCCTTAACAATGCTTTACAGATGTGTTTTATTCTGACCTGGATGTGTGTGTGCTTCACTTCTTCTTAAAGGTTTTTCTGATTTTTAAAACCAGAAGGGGAACAAATATCTATCCTCCCTCCCTGACTAGCTTTTCTAGATACAAAAAGAAAACAACATGATGGCTGAGAAGAATACAATAATCACTCCTGTGATATTTCTGCCAAAAATGATTAATGTGAACCTAATCATGAGGAAACATCAGAAAGACAAACCCATAACAATGAAATTACATGAATACTTCAAAACTGTCAATTTCATGAAAAACAAAGAAATGTTGAGGAAGTATCCCAAATTAAAGGAGACTAAAGATATGATAAGTAGATGTAATAGCACAGTGGCTGGATTGAATACTATTCAAGGGGAAAAAAAAAAAAAGAAAGAAAAACTCATGGAAATTACTAGAACAATTGGGAAAATCTGAGGACTGTATATTAGATACTAGTATTGTATCAATGTTAAATTCCTGAATTTAGTATTGGGATTATGGTTATGTTTGAGATTTTTTTTTTTTTTTTTTTTTTTTTTTGAGAATACTCTTGATCTTAGAAGATGCTGCTGAAGTATGGAGGTACAAAGGTTTATGACGTCTGCCACTCTTCTTAAACAGGCAATCTAGTCAGATGGTCAAAATAGTAATATTTATAATAGGAGAAAGAGTGCATGCAAATATAGACAGATGTTGACAATTAGAGAACCTAGGTCAAGAATATACAAGTGTTCATTGTACTATTGTTGCAACTTTTCTGTAAGTTTGAAAGTTTTCAAGACATAGTTTAAAAAAAAAAGCTAACTACAGTCATTCCTTCTGGAAATCAAACATTTGATTGAGGACAGCAACACTGACAAAGGCAATCAACTGGATGAGGCTCATCGGTGCTTGCTTTGTGGTCTGTCTCTGCTTAGGATTGCCTTTCAAAGTCCAAAGAACCTGTAGACAGAAGAATGAAGTTAAAGGCTGTGTTCTGTCACAAGACTAACAGTTCTCAACCTACACACTCAACTCCAAGAGGCAGAGCCCTGCTATCTGCCCAAAGCACTGCCTGTGGCAAAAGACCCCATCCACTCCCACTCTGCAAGAGGCTTTTGCCTTCTCTCCCATGTGAAACCCCTCAAAAGTCTGCTCTTTGGGGCTTGCCTCTAGATTTTGTACTATTTTTTTAATGCTGTGTAACCCACCAGGAGGGAGTAAGCTTCGTGTTAAGGACACCGCTGGTTGCCAATTGTCAAGCTCCTCAACTTCTCTTATCTCATTCTTCAGCTTGTTAGCCTTCTCTTTCACCCAGAAAGGTAAACTATAGGAAGAAGAAAACACCTCTGTTTGGATTTGTCTGACACAAAATTTATAAACACCATCACTAGACAGGACACTACATGTTCCAAAAATAAGAAGATCTCTGTCTTGGTTACCTAGTGCAGCTATAAAAGAAATATTACAAGTGGGTGGTTTTAAAGAAAAGAAATTTATTTTCTCATAGGTCAGGAGGCTAGAAGTCCAAATTCAGGGCACTGGCTCTAGAAGAAGGCTCTCTCTCTCTCTCTCTGTCAGCTCTGTGGGGAAATCTTTGTCTCTCTTCAGTTTCTTTCGCTCAATTCCTTGGTGACTTTCACATGTTACCTATCTTTCCCCATTTGTGCTTGTTTGTCTCTGTGTCTAATCTGCTCCTTTTGTATCTCAAAAGTCATTAAGTTTGCACTAGTAGGAAAGTTCAACAAAACAGAAAATAACAAGTGCTGATGTGGACGTGGAGAGATGGGAACTCTCATACACTGCTGGTGGGACAGTAAAATGATACAACCACTGTGGAAAACAGTATAGTGATTCCTTAAAAAGTTGGATTTAGAAACACCATCTGAGCCAGCCATTCCATTACTAGGTATATTCCCTAAAGAAGTGAGAGCCAGGACAAAAACAGGTATCTGCACATCCATGTTCATCGCAGCAGTATTTACAATAACAAAAAGATGGAAACAACCTAGATGTCCATCAGCTGAGGAATGGATAACCAAACTATGGTACATACACACAATGGAATACTATGCAATGCAAAAGAATAATGTAGAATCTGCAAAACACCGCATAATGTGGATGAAATTGGAGGACATTATGCTGAGTGAAATAAGTCAATCACAAAAGGACAAATGTTGTATTAGTCCATTATTGTAAAAGTTAAGGAAAGGTTTATCTATTGAAGGAAATTTTCTTTGTTGGTTACCAGGGGTGGGAGGAGCGGGGAGGGAAC
>NW_006921621.1:13790095-13797889 GCF_000298275.1 Orycteropus afer afer
GGGAGACAGCTCAGGAGAGTATGGAGGGATGATCACTGGGAAGAGGTAACTATGGGGAGGAAGTGGGAGGGGAGCTGTTGCATTGTAAACTGTGGTAAATGACATGAGACAAAGTATATGTGAACTGCTGTATGGAAAGTGAATTTGCTCTGTAAATCTTCACCCAAATCACAATAAATAAAAAAAGTTAAAAAAAAAAAAAAGAAGAAGAAGAAGTAGAAAACTGGCCCCAAAATGCAGCTCAAGACTCCAATGCAAGTTGCTGAAATATTTGGACTTTGCCTTTCATTGATTTTTACTGTTACCATTGTAATTGGACTATTGCAGATTGGTAACTTTGTTCCTTTCTGTCTTAGTTCTCTAGCACTGCTATGACAGACATACCACAAGTAGATGGCTTTAGCAAACAGGAATTTATTTTCTTACAGTTTAGAAGGTTAAAAGTCCAAATTCAGAATGCCAGCTCTAGGGGCTGGGCGAAAGTCCCTCAACCTTGTGCTTCAGCTCTGCCTCTTATTCTAGGCCAACAGGAGTTGAAGGCTTCTCATAACTCATGCAGCTGTTGGCTGCTAAGGCTGAAGAACCCAAGGTCTACAAGTAGAATGGCACAATCCCAAGATCAACAGACAACACAGCAAAACACAGATTCAAGTTCAGGAACAATCTCAAGATCTGCTGGCAAAACTGACATGAAGACTCAGCCAAACAGAAGATCCAGATGTGCCAAAAGCTATTAAATAATTAAACATCATTTAATTGTTTCAGTTATAATGAAAACAACTCTAAGTATCATAAATCCTCTTAATGAAATTGATCTAATGCAAGAGCCTGTGTCTTTAGGTAACCAACTGACGATATCAAGGAAATCACAAAATCCACCTGATATTGTTTGACCACCCTCAAAGCTTTCCCATATATACTAGAACCGGGCCACACCCCAAAGTCAGTAATTAGTTGCTCTGGCAGATTCCACCATGGAGTCAATTCCAATCTCATCATGAGGAATAACTGCATCCAGCTGCTGAGCATTCAAAACCACGACCCAGCCAAGTTGACACACAGCCTTAACTACCACACTTGCTTTAACATTTTGTTCTTTTCCAATGAACTTAAGCCCCCTTGCTTTTAATGCTAGTCATTAACTGCCTTAATACCTTTTGTGTGATTTAAAATTTTATGTTTATGTATTTTTTTGTTGTTGTTCTTAGTATTATACTCTTCGTTATTGACATGTTCCAAAACCAAAAACCAAATCCACTGCCATAGAGTCGATTCCGACTCATAGCAACCCCTATTGGGTTTCTGAGGCTGTAAATCTTTATGGAAGTAGATTGCCCCATCTTCCTTCCCCAGAGTGGCTCATGGATTTGCACTGCTGACCTTCTGGTTAGCAGCCAAGTGCCTTATCCACTATGCCACCAGATCACCTTTAACAAATGTCCACGTAGAAGTATACCATCCTATGTGTGATCAAAGAATTTCATTGAAATCCTTGATCAAAAGGAGGAAATTGAATGAGAGTCTAGAATCTGAGACACTTGGTGTATGTATAAATAGGACAGCCTGAAAGTGGAGAATTAACTCCATCTTAAATCTTGACATGAGTCTGGAATCCATGTTGAATTTTAAAGTTGCCTCTTCTAACAGCAGTTTTTCTTTAACCTCTGTGCTGACTTAACCATATGACTGAAAGGAAAT
Organism: Orycteropus afer afer; assembly: GCF_000298275.1. Lineage (NCBI taxonomy): Eukaryota > Metazoa > Chordata > Mammalia > Tubulidentata > Orycteropodidae > Orycteropus > Orycteropus afer. The sequence continues at coordinate 13,791,794 of NW_006921621.1, forward strand.
GTTTTTCCTCTGTGGTCAGGCAGATTCAGGTCAGGATGCAATAGTCTATTCCCAAAGGGTCTTAAAGCCCAGCATTATTGATAAATCTTTTTTAACATTAATCAAAGCAAAGAGTTTATTCATGGCAAAACACAGTTTAAACTGGGGATAAGCAAAGTCCTCAAAGTGAATTATGCTCTATGAGGAGTTGCAAGCCTCCAAGCAATATTTATATTATTAAACCTGGAATTGATAATGTAACATTCTGGTTAACTTACTTGCTATTGTTGTTATAAAGATTAACTTACTAGTTAATGCCAACCCCCCCAAGAAAAGACATGCTTCAGAAAGCAGTTTCAATAACATGTTACCAGAAAAGTATGTTCTGCCATTGTCCTGTGACCATCTTGTAATTAACTGAAAAGCATATCTGCTTGCAATTATGTACGCTTAACCAATCACATAAATCTACATATGTTGTGTTCAGCAGTCGCTGTAAAGCCCTTGCTTTTGTTAACGCTTCTTTGACTTTTACAAATTACTAGTAAGTTAATCTTCTAACCAGAAGGCTAGCGGTTCAAACCCACCAGCCACTCCTCGGAAGGAAGATGGAGTAATCTACTTCCGTAGTGATACTGCCTCGGTAACCCAAGGAGGGGTCGCTATGAGTCGGGTCTGACTTGACGGCACATAACAACAATAGCAAGTAAGTTAACCAGAATGTTACATTATCAATTCCAGGTTTAATAATATAAATATTGCTTGGAGGCTTGCAACTCCTCATAGAGCATAATTCACTTTGTGGACTTTGCTTATCCCCAATTTAAACTGTGTTTTGCCATGAATAAACTCTTTGCTTTGATTCAACAGAGTATGTGGTGTTACTCTTTGACAAGTATAAGCCAAAACCAAACCAAAGTCACTGCCATCGAGTCGTTTCTGACTCATAGTGACCCCTCCTTGGGTTTCCGAGATGGTATCACTACAGAAGTAGATTGCCCAATCTTCCTTCTGAGGAGTGGCTGGTGGGTTTGAATTGCCAGCCTTTTGGTTAGCAGTCAAGTGCCTTAGGCACTACGCCACCAGAACTCCTATAAAATATGTCTTAAATCAATTTCTTTTGAGACATAAAAAAGCAAATTAAGAAAGCAGAATGAACCCAGCAGAAAGGTGGTGGGTGCTGTGGGAGGAATGGTTGGTGTCAGGGTTTATGTAAAGGCTGGAGGGAGGCAGCAGGTCTGGCCTCACAGGAATAGGCCTTGGGCTATTGATGGTAATTGGGGAAGATAGATGCCATCACCACATGAGATTTCCAAAGAACCAAAAACAGAAGTTGAAAAGAGACAAGGGCTTTCCCCAAAAGCCATCAGAGAGGGAAAGCCTTCCCCTAGAGCTGGCAGTCTGAATTCAGACATCTAGCTTCCTAAACTGTGAGAAAATAAACTGCTTGTTAAAGCCACCCACTTGTGGTATTTTTGCTATACAAGCACTAGATAATTAAGACAATCATCAAGGACCAAGATCAATTATCAACTCCTCTACAGTGCATTCCAATTTTCCCACATGTGTATTCTGTCTGTGTGTATATTATACCATGTTCACTTACAATCATTTTAAGATTATTCATTTACTAGTCTCTGTCCCCCATGAGTCTTGAAGTAAGCCTCATAGCTTACTCATTATCAGATCCCTGAGGAAAAGACCTGCATCTCCCAGTTATCTTATTAACCACAGCATAAAGAAATATGAAGAATATTCTGATCCCACAACATTCTGTCCTTCAAAAAAAAAAAATGTTTTTAAGCTTACTTTTTTTTAGAAATACCAGATGCATTGGTATTCTATGATTTATACATGTAAAAACAGCACATTTGCAAATGAAAGACAATCCACACAAGTTAAATAATTGGGTAGGGTGATAAGATGAGGGTGATTGCTTTTATTTTGAATATTCTAGAATGGTGTTTACAAGAAGTGTGAAGTGTAGACGTGAGAGACCCTAATTATGTATCCTAAATAATAATCTAATATTGCCTGGCTGAACCCCAGTGAGTCAGACTTTGGGACACTTGACCACTCTATCCACACTTACATAAGACTGACTTGTATAAGAAAGTCAGTAATTTTTATATTGGTATATATCTCTTTGTAGGTCAGAAACCTACTTGGGTAAATAAATGAGGCTCAGAATGGAGCTGAGAAAAAATACGAGATTGGAAGAATGATACATCCATTAACTATGAAAGTTTTCCAATGGCTTTCTCTCTGCCTTTAAAAGTGCTAACCATCTTCTCTGGCTACAATCATTTGAGCATGTACCTTTTCCAACAAACTCCTAAGTTCTTGAAAACAGGGACCCCATCCTTTTTGCTCTGCTTAACCTTCCCAGAGTGCACACCTAGCACAACATGTGGTGCCTGGTAGTCTGTCAATCATTTCTATTGAACACATGAGCATCCCAGCTGCCAAACTCTGCATCCACTTGTCCTCTGTTATGGATTGAATTGTGTCCCCCTAAAATATTTACTGAAGCTCTGGCTCCCATATCTGTGGGTGTAATTCTGTTTGAAAATAGGGTTTTTCTTTTGTTAACTTGATGAGGTGAGTTTTAAGACTTGCCTGATTTCTGAGTTATAAAAAGAGTAGAATACACACTGAGGTATTCACAGGGGGAAGAGAAAGATAACAGAGACAAATGCATCCTCAAGCCCAGTGTGATGCAATGAATGCCTTCTTGTGCCCTTTTGCCTTATTTCTTTGGAAAAAGAGCTTGGGAGATTTTTACTCTAAACCCTGAAGAGTTGTTACCTTTGCCCTAATTCTTTGGAAAAGCAACTTGGTGGACCTCCTAGAGTGCTTTCTTCCTAGAGGGTTTGTTAATTTGGCTTAAGAGAGGAGCAGGCCTCTCTGAGTAGAAAATGATACTTTTGTACAAAATCTGAGTTGATGGACAGCCCATGGATAGTAGAAGATTACTTGAACTGTTGTTGTTAGGTGTCATAGAGTCAGCTCCAACTCATAGTGGCCCTATGTACAACAGAACAAAACATTGCCTGGTCCTGCACCAGTCTCACAATCCTTGCTATACCTGAGCCCATTGTTGCAGCCACTGTGTGAATCTATCTTGTCAAGGGCTTTCCCCTTTTTCGCTGACCCTCCACTTTCCCAAGCATGATATCCTTCTCCAAGGAATGGTATCTTCTGACAACATGACCAAAGTAGGTGAGACAAAGTCTAGCCATTCTGACTTCCAAGGAGCATTCTGGTTACACTTCTTCCAGGACAGATTTGTTAGTTCTTCTGGCAGTCCATGGTACTTTCAGCATTCTTCACCAGCACCACAACTCAAAGCATCAACTCTTCTTCAGTCTTCCTTATTCATTGGCCAGCTTCCATGTTCATATGAGACTACTAAAACTACCACGGCTTGAGTTAGATGCACCTTAGTCTTCAAAGAGACATCTTGCTCCTCGTGGTTGTTGTTGTTGTTATGTGCCATCGTGTCGGCCCTGACTCATAGCGACCCCTCCTTGGGTTTCCGAGGCAGTATCACTACGGAAGTAGGATTGCCCAACCTTCCTTCCAAGGAGTCGCTGGTGGGTTTGAACCGCCAGCCTTCTGGTTAGCAGTGAAGTGCTTTAGCCACTATGCTACCAGAGCTCCTTGCTCCTCAGCACTTTAAAAATGTCTTTTGCACCAGATTTGCCAAATGCAGTACTGATTTCCTGACTGTTGCTTCCATTGGTGTTGATTGTGGAACCAAGTAATATGAAATCTTTGACAACTTCAATCTTTTCTCCATTTATCATGATGCTGCTTATTGGTTCAGTTGTGAGGATTTTCATTTTCTTTATGTTGAGGTATAATCCATACTGCAGACTGCAGTTTTTAACCTTCAACAGTAAATTCTTCAAGCATCTTCACTTTCAGCAAACAAAATTGTTTCATCTCCATATCTCAGGTTGTTAATGATTCTCTCTCCAATTGCCAAAAAGGCAAAGAGGTGGCATGTTCTGACCTCCTCTAACCCCACAAGAGGAAGACAGAATTATCATCAATAGCCCAAGGCCTATTCCTGTGAGGCCAGACTTGCTGCCTCCCTCCAGCCTTTTCATAAACCCTGACACTAACCATTCCTCCCACAGCACCCACCACCTTTCTGCTGGGTTCAATAGTTCACTGCAGTGGCCATACAGAACTCACAGATTATGGGGTTTAATAGAGAAGCACCAGGCTACAGTTCAAGTTCAGGAACAGCACTCAGTCTCTCTCAGCCCACTGTCTCTCAGCCAACAGTCTCTCAGTCTCTCTCCCAGGAGTGCATGTCTCTCTCAGCAATGTGTGTCTCTTGCATCTCTTTCCCAGCAGCACGTGTCTCTCAGGAGCATGTGTCTCTCAGCAGCACATCTTCCTCAGCCAGCAGTCAGAAAGACTTCTGCCTCTAGGAGGCCTCCTTTTGAGCCTGGCAGAGTGGCCAAACTAACCAATCATAACATCAGAATTCTAAGCACCTGAGAGAGAGCAAACTTCCCAGAACATTACTTTCTGCTACTCCCAACAGAAATATCCCAGGTAGATGATTTTAACAATCAGAAGCTACTCAGTTTCTCACAGCAAATTCCACCATAGAGTTTACAAAGACTTATGGCTAGGTAATTTACTACACTGCACCAATCCTGATACCACCATGTTCTTCTTCATATAGTCCAGCTTCTCAGATTATTTGATCAGCATACATATTGAATAAGTATGGTAAAAGGATACAACCCTGACTCACTTCCTTTCTGATTTTAAACCATGCAGTATCCCCTTGCTTTGTTTGAATGACAGCCTCCTGGTCTATGTACAGGTTCCTCATGAGCTCAATTAAGTGTTCTGGAATTCCCATTCTTCTCAATGTTTGGTATGATCCAATTTGGTATGATCCAAACAAATGAATGCTTTTGCATAATCACTAAAACACAAGTAAACATCTTTCTGGTATTCTTTGCCTTCAGCCAAGATCCATCTGACATCAGTAATGCTATCCTTCATTCCACATCCTCTTCTGAATCCAACCAGCCATTCCTCGGAAGGAAGGTTGGACAATCCTACTTCCGTAGTGATACTGCCTCGGAAACCCAAGGAGGGGTTGCTTTGAGTCGGGGCCGACTCGACGGCACATGACAACAACAACAACTTCTGAATCCAGTTTGCATTTCTGAAATTTCTCTGTATACTGTTGCAACCATTTTTGAATTATCTTCAGCAAGATTTTACTTGTGTGTGATATTAATGATATTGTTCAATAATTTCCACATTCTGTGGGATCACCTAGGGAGCTCTGGTGGTATAGTGCTCAAGGCATTTGACTGCTAACCAGAAGGCTGGTGGTTCAAACCCACCAGCCACTCCTCGGAAGGAAGATTGGGCAATCTACTTCCATAGAGATACCAGCTTGGAAACCCAAGGAGGGGTCACTATTAATTGAATCAACTCTATGGCAGTGAATTTGGTTTTTTGGTTTTTTTGGGTTTTTTGTTTTGTTTTTTTTTTTTTTTTTGCTTCAGTGAGATCACCTTTCTTTGGAATGGGTACAAATATGGATCTCTTACAGTCAGGACTGGGAAATATAAACAACTGAACTGCAGAGGTGTTGAAGCTTCCTGGTTGGCAAGAACTGGAAGAACATGTCCTTTGGGACACAGAGGCCCCTCCCAAGTCTGGTTGAAAAAAAAATAAAAAATAAAAAGGCTACAGCTGAGAAAGATGTTCGCTGAGAGCTGGACTGGCAAAGAAGCAGAGCCATATGGGAACTGAGAAGTCCTGACACTGCTGTGCAGGTCATCAGCTGGGCCAGCTAGCAGCAGAGAGGCCTGATAAGGAGAAGAGCCGAGAGAGCTGTGCTGCTTGGAAGCTATCCTGCACTGAGATGAAGGGAGGGATGTGCTCTCCACTTCAGGGGAGACTTTCAGACCTTGTTTGTGTGCTTCCTGATCCTGATCCTAAGTTGATCTTGATCCTGAATTGTGGTCTGTTCCTTCCTAATAAACCACATAACTGTGAATAAGATTTGTGAGCTCTGTGTGGCCACTGCAGTGAATTATCAAACCCAGCAGAGAAGTAGCAAATGCCATG
>NW_006921621.1:13798017-13808653 GCF_000298275.1 Orycteropus afer afer
CACCTAACAGACCCAGCTTTGTGCTGATCCTGATTTTTATCCCTCATGAATTTAGACAAGCCTTTATGCTGCAGCACACTCGGGAGCGCCAAGAATTGCCAGCAACCACTAGAAGCCGAAACAAAGAAGGACCTCCCCTTAGAACCACACTTGAATTTGGACTTCTAGACACCTAAACTGTGAGAAAATAAATTCTGTTATTTAAAGCCACCCACTTGTATTTTTTGTTATGACAGTACTAGATAACCAAGACATTCTCTAAATGTCTCTCTGAAAATCCTACTCACAAACTTTGCCCCACCCTCTTGCTGGAATTCAAAAGGTCTCTAGGTTTAGGAGTTCAGGTGGTGTAGCACCTAAGGCATTTGACTGCTAACCAGAAGGCTGGTGGTTCAAACCCACCAGCCACTCCTCAAAAAGAAAATTGGGCAATCTACTTCCGTAGTGATACTGCCTCAGAAACCCTAGGGGGAGTTGCTATAAGTCGGAACTGATTCAACGGCAGTGAGTTTGGGGTTTTTTTGTTGCTGTTGTTGCTATGTTTTTTACAGTCTATGGACTCCTCTAGAGGAGAAAAATTATAAACAATTGATATTTTTATAAAGAAGAAAGAATATAAAACACGATGAGAGAACTCACTTGGGAATTGGTGGAAGAGGCTCAAGTGGAATAAATGTATCAAATTTCTTTTCATAAGGCACTCTGAAAAATAGGAAAGGCAACCAAAATTGGTATAGCTTCTATGACAAAGAGATCAGTATGTCATTGTGTTTAATAAAATGGATTATTTTCTATTATTAATTTTCATGTATAGGCTTCAAACTATAATGGCCATAATTTTTCATCATTTTAATAAACATAATTAAATCACACAATTTATTTTTAAAATAGTATTTTAAATGTAATACACCAACTGCTTTTAATTTAATGAACTTCTTTTCTCCTCAACACTTTGGGCTAAGTTTAGTTCTAAGTTTAAGCCAACCCAAATAGATACCACTAACTCCTCGGAAGGAAGGTTGGGCAATCCTACTTCTGTAGTGATACTGCCTCGGAAACCCAAGGAGGGGTCACTATGAGTCGGGGCCAACTCGATGGCATATAACAACAACAACAACTAAACAATCAGTATGAACAATGAAAAGTCTTCAATTTTGTGATTTAACAATAAGAACAAAATTAAAAACCACTTCTAAATTATAATCAAGATCCTGTGTATTTCGACTATACAGGCATGCATGCATACATTAATTAGATGTGAAAGATGTTTTAAATTTTCACCCAATTTTGTCCTATTGGGATCTATCTACTTTAAAAAATAATAATTTATATATATATAGCAGAGAGATACACAATTCTTTAAAGTTAGCTAATTAACCCAGCTATTGATAAACACTTACACTGAAAACATCACTGATGGAAGAGTTGATCCCATTTTGTGGAAATCTTTACTCTGTTCTGGGTACATATATGGATTATCCCCTGGAGTTAACTTTGGAATTCCATTCCTAGGATCAATATCTGTGAAAGATGTTTGAAAATGAAATCATACAAAGGGCTGAAGATGACCCACAGATTGCTCTAAGTATTGATATGCCAATGGTAAATAAAATGATTTAGTATTTTATTATGAGGTCCATAGGTTTCTTAAGGTTAATGTCCACCTTGGGACATTTATTTTCTTTAAAAAATGTTATTATGATTGCCAGTAAGATGGAAGAATAGACAGACAAGTTACACACACCCTCTTCAACAAATAAAAATGAAACCAAATTACAAGATATACAGAAGATAATCCTGGAGCCCTGAGCTTTGAAAAAGAGTATACAGAAGTGGATTAGGCACCAACTAGTGGGAATCTGAATGAAAACAGTGAGTACAGAGACAGTCGAAGCTGTGAACTGTCACCTACTCTGACTGGCCCAACAGCCTGAAATTTCCAAGTGGGACCTGAGAATTGACCTAAAGATCAGCCCTGGTCACCAAGGGCTGCAGAGACAACTGCTGGTGGCCTATGACTCGGAAGGGAAACAGCAAGGTGGGAGATAACCCAAACTGTGGACTTTTAATGATCTGGAGGGCACAGCCATTTTGATTATTTACAAGCAGCAGTTATTTTGATATTTAAAGTGACCAAGGGCACAGCTATTTTGAGTGTTTACAAGTGGTGGCCATTTTGGATATTTAAAGTGACCGAGGGCACAGCTATTTTGAATCTTTACAAACGTAGCCATTTGGGATTTTAAAGTGACAACATTCTCATCTGGATTCCAGGGACCTAAGAATAGACCCCATTTGCCAAGGGCAGCAGGGACATAAGGGAGGCTGGCAATGGGAAAGGAGACAGGTGGTGAGTGTATAAGTGTTGCCAACTAGTGAATAGAGGCATACAGCACAGTACCCTGCTTATGTAGATAACACACAAACAAAACAAAACAAAAATTGCAGACAAGTCACTCCAACATACAATCACCAATTAAATATAAACACAAAAATGTCACAATGCCTTGGAGGCAACAGAGCATCACAGTACACACAAAGAAGCAAGATAAATATGAAAGAGGAACAAAGGACCAGGACACAGACCCAAAACACATCCCTGAGGAAGATGCAGCATTGGAACTCTCTGATAAGGAATTAAAAATAATTATATTTAGGTACCTTCAACGAATTGAGAGACAGATCAAGGAAAACACTGACAAAAAGGAGGAAACACAGAGAAGACCCTAGAACAATTTCAAAAGACAATACAAAAACAAAATGACAAAATAAATTAAAAATGATACAAAATCTACAGACAGAAATCCAGAAGATTAATACTAAGTTTTCAGAAATAGATAATGCATTGAATGGGCAAAGGAGTAGAATTGAATCAATGGAAGACAGAATTAGTGAGATTGAAGCCAAATATCTCAATACTTCTTTGGAAAAAGATCAATCAGAAAAAGATTAAAACAAAATTAAGAAAGCCTAAGGTTCATGTGGGATACCATCAAAAGGAATAACCTATGTGTAATAGGAATTTCTGAACAGGAAGAGACAAATAAAACCACAGAAAAAATAGTTGAAGATTTGTTGGAAGAGAATTTTCCTGGTGTGATGAAAGATGAGAATATATCCATTTAAGAAGTCCAACAAACCCCAAACAAGACAGACCCCAAAAGAAAATCACCAAGACATATCATCATTAAATTTTCCAAAACCAAAGACAAAGAAAGAATCCTGAAAGTAGCATGGAAAAAACAAAACGGTGCCTACAAGGGGCAAACAATAAGACTAAGCTCAGATTTCTTGGCAGAAACCATTCAGGCAAGAAGACAATGGGTGGTATATATAAAGCCCTGAAAGAGAAAAATTTCCAAACAAGAATTATATACCCAGCAAAATTGTCCCTCAAATATGATGGTGAAATTAGGGGTTTTCCAGATAAGCAGAAATTAAGGGAATTTTTTAAAACCAGACTGGCCTTACAAGAGATGCTAAAGAGAATCCTTTGGACAGAGAACCAACAACAGCAAACATTAACTGAGCATTAGCACACATGATGTCATAACCCAGAAACCAATTCAGTTATAGAAGTATCCAAAGTAAATAAGCCTACAAGATTGAAAGCAGGGAACCAGAGACATCAATTGATAAATGAGGACAACTACAAACCAAAAAGAGGGAAAAAAAATTATGTAGTTACAGAACTTCTAAATGGTAGGGAAGTCAAGACAACTATAAGACAGAATGGACTGTTCTAAACTTGGGAAGAAAACTATAAATCACAGGGTAATTTCAAAGAAAAGTGATAAACTTTCACATCAAAATGAAAAAGAGGACCAGCACAAATATTCAACAAATACTAAAACAATAGCAATGAAGAAAGTAATAACACAATTCATAAACAAAACAAACTTAGCATAGAAAATTATATAGAACAAAGAAATCAACACCATGAAAAAGCATGTAATAAAATGACAACAACAAATTACAATAGCAAAAAGATAGAAACAACCTACTTGCCCATCAACAGTAGAATGGGTAACCAAACTATGGTACATATACACAATGGAATACTATGCAACCCTGAAGAATAATGGAGAGTCAGCAAAACACTGCATAACATGGATGAACTTGGAGGACATTACGCTGAGTGAAATAAGTCAATCACAGACGGATAAATATAGTATTTGTTCGTTGTTGTGGAGGGTTAAGGAAAGGTTTATATATGGAAGGAAACCTTCTTTATTGGTTGCCAGGGGTGGGAGGGGAGGGGAGGGAACACTGAAAAAAAAAAAGAACACATTGACCCATGTCACTTTAGTTTTGTGTATTTCATTGTAAATAAATTATATTTCAATAAAATGCATTTTTAAAAAATGTTATTATGATTACTCCATCCTGAGAACAAGAATAGGCTTAGGTCTGTTATGGGTTGAATCATGTTCCTCCAAAATATGTTTTGGAATCCCAATCCTCGTGCTTGTGAATGCAATTCTGTTTAGAAAATGATATATATTTTTTTAAGTTAATGAGGCCGTATCAGTATAGGGTATGTCCTAAACCTAATCACTTCTTCATTATAAAAAAGAGTAGATTATATACAGATACAAGCACACAGTACTAGGGAAGAAAGGTTCCGTTTTAACATCCTCTGCAAGCCAAGGAACCAAGAAATACCTAGGCTTCTGAAAAGGAAGGAATTGACCCAGCAAGGACCCTGTTTTGGACTTTTAGCCTCCAGAACTGGAGAAAATAAATTTCAATTCTTTAAAGCCACCCACTTGTGGTATTTGAGTTACAGCAGTACTAGATAATAACTAAGACAGGTTCAGATAGGATACTTTGGTTTAAAATGTTCTGTTGTAGAATTGGGAGCTCTGGTAGTGTAGTGCCTAAAGCATTTGACTGCAAACCAGAAGGCTGGCGGTTCAAACCCACCAGCCACTCCTTAGAAGGAAGACTGGGCAATCTACTTCCATAGAGATACCACCTCGGAAACCCAAGGAGGGGTTGCTATGAGTCGGAACCGACTCCATGCCAATGAGTATTGTAGAATTATGGAACTCATGAGATAAGTAGATATCTAAACAATAACTGAGTATTTGGTGATATTAAGGAATTATTATTATTGTTTTAAGATATAAGAATGGAAATATGGTTATGTTAATAAAAAAAATCCTTATTTATATTTGTGAAATGTAGGATGTCTGGAATTTGCTTTAAAGTAATCCATTGGAGGGGCGTAAAATGAAGCCATGTTAGCCATGTGTTGATCACTGAAGCTAAATGATAGGCATATGGGGTTTCATTATGCTATTTTCGCTTTGGTCCATGTTTGAAATTTTCCTTAACAAAAAGTTTGAATAAAGGCGAGATAGTGACTACTACTGGAGTGTGGGAGGAAAGGTGTTGGATTCAGAGAGGGGCATGTTGGAGGCTTCAGATATAAAGGTAATATTCATTTTTCATGTAGGGTCAGATACATTATTTCCAATTTAAGGATGAGAGAACTGAAACTTAGGGAAGTCAAATCACTTCTCCAGGATACTTCTCCAGTCAGTAACTGGTGGTACCAGAGGTTGAACGTGTTGTTGATCCTACTCTTGCCTTGATGTTATCTTTATCCTCTGTGTACAAAGCATTTCCCATACCTCACCATTCCTCTATGTGTGCTCCCTTCATTTTTTGGTTTGTTTTTCTTAATTGTCTTTTTTTTTTTTTGTATTCAACATGCACTCTGAGAATACCTATTTCTTAAACAAAATGAGAAACACATAAGTGTTTGTAGTGTTTTTTTTTTCTAAGTATTCAACAAATATTTCATAAATATCCTTTTGCATTTACTCAGTATTTATAAAAACTATAAACAAGACAGAAGGCGGGAGGAAGGGAGAATGAAAAGAATAATAAACACAAAATTCAGGACTTTTTAATCATCATAATAGTCCCATTATATTATTTATATATATATAATGGGAGCTCTGGTAGCATAGTGGCTAAGGCACTTGACTGCTAACCAGAAGGCTGGTGGTTCAAACCCACCAGCCACTCCTCAGAAGGAAGATGGGGCAATCTACTTCCATAGTGATACTGCCTCGGAAACCCAAGGAGGGGTCACTATGAGTCGGGTCCGACTCGACGGCACACAACAACAACAACAATATATATAATATTATACACACACACACACACACACATACACATACGTACATACATACATACATACATACATACATAAAATCAAAACCGAACTCACTGCTGTCAAGTCAGATCCAACTCACAGTGACCCGTACTTGGGTTTCTGAGGTAGTATCCCTACGGAAGTAGATTGCCCAATCTTATACACATATACATATACATATACATACATACATATATATATGTATGTATGTATATACGTATATATATACATATATGTATATATATATAATTTTTTTTAACCAAGCTAGGTATTTTCCCTCTTCTCCCGTTCCATCCCTAGTAACCAACAAAGAAAATTTACTTCCATATATAAACCTTCCCTTCAAAATCCATCAGAATGGATTTTGGCCCTTTGTCAAAGATCAGCTGACCAAAGGTCAATGGATCAATTTCTAGCTTCTCAATTCTGTTCCACTGGTCTACATGTCTGTCATTGAATCAACACCAGGCTGTTTTGACTACTGTGGCTGTGGAGTAGGATTTGACATCTGGGAGTATGAAACCTCCTACTTTGTTCTTCTTCAGTAGTGCTTTGCTTATCTGAGGTCTCTTTCAATTCCATATAAAATTAGTGATTGGTTTTTCCATGTCTTTAAAGAATGTTGATGGAATCTGGGTTGGAATTACATTAAATGTATAGATTGTTTTGGGTAGTATTGACATTTTCACAATGTTCAATCTTCCTATCCATGAGCATGGTATGTTCTTCCACTTATGTAGATCTCTTATATTTTTTTAAGTAGTGTTTTGTAGTTTTCTTGGTATAGGTCTTTTGTGCTCCTGGTAAGATTAATTCCCAAGTATCTTATCTTTTTGGTAGCTATTGTAAATGGTATTGATTTTCTTATTTCCTTTTCAGAGACCTCTTTGCTGATGTAGAGGAATTCAACTGATTTTTGTCTGTTGATCTTGTATCCTGACACTATGCTAAATCTTTCAATAAATTCCAGCAGTTTTCTTGCTGAGTCTCTTGGGTTTTCTATGTATAGTATCATATCTCCTAAAAATAGGGATAGTGTTATTTCTTCCTTACCAATTTGGATGCCTTTGATTTCCCTTTCTTGCCTTATTGCCCTGGCTAGGACTTCCAATACAATGTTGAACAGAAGTGGAAATAGATGGCATCCTTGTCTCATTCCTGTTTGCAAAGGGAATGGTTTTAGTCTCTCTCCATCGAGAATAACGTTGGCTGTTGGTTTTGAATATATGTCCTTTATTATATTGAGGAATTTCCTTTCTACTCCTATTTTTCTGAGAGCTTTTTTTGTATCAGGAATGGGTGTATTTTATCAAATGCCTTTTCTGCATCGGTTGATATGATCATGCAATACTTTTCCTTTATTTTACTTATGTGATGGATTATATTGATTGTTTTTCTCATGTTGAATCATCCCTGCATACCTGGTATGAATCTCACTTGCTCATGATGTATTACTTTTCTAATATATTGTTGGAGTCTATTGGCTAGGATTTTGTTGAGGATTTTTGCATTTATATTCATGAGGGATATTGGTCTATAGTTTTTTTTTTTTTTTTTTTAATTTCTAATGGTGTCTTTGCCTCGTTTTGGCATCAGGTTTATGCTTGCTTCATAAAATGAGTTTGGGAGGATTCTGTCTTTTTCTATGTTCTGAAATAGTCTGAGTAGGATTGCTGTCAGCTATTCTCTGAATGATTGGTAGAATTCTCCAGTGAAACCATCTGGGCCAGGACTTTTTTGTAGGAAATTTTTTTATGACCTGTTCAATTTCTTCTTTTATTATGGGTCTGTTCAAATTTTTCACCTCAGTCTATGTTAGTTTAGATAAGTAGTGTGTTTCTAGAAATCTGTCCATTTCTTCTAGATTTTCAAATTTGTTGGAGCACAGTTCTTCATAGTACCCTTATATTATTCTTTTTATTTCTGTTGGTTCTGTTGTGATGTCACCCATCCTTCTTTTCTTTTGTTAAGTTTGCCAGTGATTTGTCAATTTTATTAATCTTTTCAAAGAACCAATTTCTAGTCTTGTTGATTTTTCTATTGTCTTTCTATTTTCTGTGTCATTTATTTTTGCTCAAATCTTTATTATTTCTTTTCTTCTGGTGACTATAGGCTTTTTCCTCTGCTCTTTTTCTAATTGTTGGAGATGATGAGTTAAGGTGTTGATTTAGGCTCTTTCTTCATTTTTGATGTGTACATCTATTGTTATCAATTATCCTCTGACCACTGCTTTTGTTTTGTCTCAAAGATTTTGGTATGTTTTGTTTTCACTCTTGTTTGATTCAAGGAATTTTTTAATTTCATTTTTTATTTCTTCTATTACTCAGTTGTTTTTAAGGAGGGTGTTTAGTTTCCATGCATTTGCTCTTTTTCTGTTGGTCTCCTAGTGTTGATTTCTAATTTTATAGCATTGTAATCTGAGAAGATGCTTTGCAGTATTTCAATGTTTAAAAATTTATTAAGGTTTGCTTTGTGGCCTAACATACAGCCTATCCTGGAGAATGTTCCACGTGTGCTGGAAAAGTATGCATATTGTGCTACTGTTGGATGAAGTGCTCAGTAGATGTCTATAAGGTCAAGTTGGTGGATTGTATTGTTCAGTTCTTCTGTGTCTTTGTTGAATTTTTTCTTTTATTTGTGCTACTTTTCATTGAAAATGGTGTATTAAAGTCTCCTGCTATTACCGTGGAATCATCCATTTGTCTTTTCAATTCTATTAAAGTCTGATTTATGTACTTTTGGGGCTGTTTCATTGGGTGCATAGATATTTATTATTGTTATGTCCTCTTGTTCAGTTGGTCCTTTAATCATTGTATAATGCCCTTCTTTGGCTCTTATCGTGGTTTTTGTCATAAGATCAATTTTATCAGAGACTAATATGCCATTCTTGCTCTTTTTTGGTTGCCATTTGCTTGATATATCTTTTTCCAACCTTTTATTTTTAGTCTATTTTTGTCTTTGTCTCTAAGTTGTATCTTTTGTAAATAGCATATTGATGAGTTGTGTTTTTTTTATACAGTCTGCAACTCTCTGTCTCTTGAATGGTGCATTTAATCCATTTACATTCAGTGTAATTATTTACAAGTATAAATTTGTTGCTGTCACTTTGTTATGTGCTTTTTCATGGTGTTGTTGATTTATTTGTTCTATATAATTTTCTGTGCTGAGCTTATTTTGTTTATGAATTTTGTTTTCATTTCCTTCATTGCTATTGTTTTAGTATTTACTAAATATTTTTGCTTCTCTTCTTTTTTACTTTAATACAAAGGTTTATCATTTTTCTTTGAGATTATCTTGTGATTTATAGTTTTCTTCCCAAGTTTAGCACAGTATGTTCTCACAATTGTCTTGACTTCCCCATTCACTTTTGATATATACTTGCAGCTGACCCAGTTCTAGCCAGTGAAACATCAATGGAAGGAAGTCCAAGGAGCATATGGGAAAGCTTTTCCTTCTTTCGAAAAAGGGCAGGTATCACAATAGAGTTTCCTCTTCTTTTTGTGTTGAATACAGATGTGATGCTTGGTACTGCAACAATCATCTTTTGACCACGAGATGACAAGCATAAAGACAAAAAGACTACAAATTATGCCACATAAAGACAAAGTGAACCTAGATCCTCGAAGAAATCACTGGACAACCAGATCACACAGCCTACTAGATTTCCAAGCTTCTTATGAAGCACACAGTAAATATTGTACGGTTTAAGCCTCTCATAGTTTGGTTTTTCTCTTACTTGTACCAAGAGTATTCTTAAATTATATACAGCTAAACTTAGTTGCTGCTTGGTTTTTCTCAGTCATTTCCAATTTAAACTAGTTAAAGAAATTCTTCCCCTTCTATCCTATGACTGCATCTCAGTTAGGAGTGGGAGATAGGAGGTGTGCAAAGCAGGTTTATATAGCATCAGGCATTGACCAGTTGCCAGCAAGTCAATTCTAACTTATAGGGACCCCGTGAGTAGAACTGTGCTCCACAGGGTTTCCAATGGCTCATTTTTTTAGAAGTAAACACAAGGTCTTTCTTCCAAGGGGCCTTTAGATAGAATCGAACTTTCAACCTTTTGGTTATCAGCTGAGCATATTAACCATTTGTACCACCCAGATACTCCATCAAGGCATTAGTGGACGGCTTTGTGTCCTGGATCACAGTCTGCACACTGGTATGCACAGTGCACTAATGTGCACAGTCTGCACATTGCCCCTCTCATCTCTGCTAGTCTGTAAGAGTCAGCATACATGGAAAAGTCATGCTAGTCTCCTGATGTCTGCTAAAATGTCATCTGGGAAAAGGGGCACGATGGCGGACTAGGCAGAAGGACTGCACAGACCCTCTTCAACAAAGACAAGGGAAACCAATTGACACAGACACAGAAGATAATCTTGGACCCCTGAGCCTTGAAGGGAAGGATACAGAAGTAGACTAAACCTCAACTAGCAGAATAATTTGCGTGAAAATACCAAAAAA
>NW_006921621.1:13811601-13825338 GCF_000298275.1 Orycteropus afer afer
AGAAGGAAGGGCTGCTTATGCACAGGGAGACAGCTCAGGGCGCAGGAGAGTATGGAGGGATGGTCACTGGGAAGAGGTAACTATGGGGAGGAAGTGGGAAGGGAGCTGTTGCATTGTAAACTGTGGTCAATGACATGAGACAGAGTATATGTGAACTGCTGTATGGAAAGTGACTTCACTCTGTAAATCTTCACCCAAATCACAATAAATAAAATAAAATAAAATAAATGTCATCTGGTCTGATCTTCAGGAAACAATCCTTTCCACCATGTATCAAGTGAAAGTTTATCCTTATCCCTGGATTGATGGTCCACAATGTATCATACTGTGGTCACCCTTCATTCCAGCTGTAAGACCCATGTGGCCCTCCTGGCTTGTTCTCTTTTTCCATTTCTCTCGAAACTTCCATAGTCTTCTCAGAGCACAGAAATGCAGCTGTTCTGCATTCCCTGGGGTGGGTAGGACCCTGAGGCTGGCTTTCTACCCAAATGTCTGCCACAGCAACCACTACTCTCCTACTCACTGTCATGCTAGATGCCTTCTCTCTGAGGCTGAAGGTCTTTCTCCAGCTACAATCTGAGGCAGAAGCCCCAGCCACACACATCCTATAACCCACTAGATTTGATTTCAAGAGTTGGGCAGAGTGCCCAACTACTCAACGATCCCAGTATCATTGACCCCTCTCATCTGGTCTGTATATTCTCTATCCAAACAAAAGCCCTGATTTTCAAAACTATTGGCCTCTGTTTTGAGTTTAAAAGTCTATTCCTAAAACTCCAAATATGAGAAGTTATATTTCTTTTTCTTTGTCTTCCTGCTATAAGGACATGTTTGTGAAGCAATGGCTGCCTCCTACACAGGTATTTCTGCAGAAGAGTGTGCCATATATGGTCTGTTGGTACTCAGCAACTCTTTAGGGTCTTTCATTAAATCTAAAATGGGTAAGTTGAAGCAGAGAACTCACCAAGTTATAAAACAAATAGCATATATATATATATAAAACTAATCTTTGTATAAGCTATGAAATAACAACTTGCACTTCAGGCTAAAGTTTATAGAATATTTTCCTTGCACAGAAGGTAAAATATTATTTAAATGTACATGACAGGCAGCATCTAATTGAAATATAAATTATTTTCTTCGGACTTCAGTGAAGGTTTCTTTAATAAGTATGAGAGAACTTATCTGATGACTTAAATGTCACATTAGCATTTTATAAAATTCAAAGAAAAACAAAAATGTGGCTCAGCATACGCTATGAATTCTTTGCCAAAAAGCATAGCCTACCAACTGTTTTCTTTACTTTACTATCTGCCTGGGTGCACTAGGGGAACAGGGTGATACCACAAGCCTGCCACCAGCCTGACTTGGGTAGCCTGAATGAGGAATATTTTGGGGCATTGCACAGTCAAAGACCAGGAGGAAAACATTACCGTATTTCTTCCTCCCGAGGCATCTATCCACCGTCCTCTCTGATAGAGACCTCCTGTTGCCAAGGAAGACCCCATTAAAGAAGCACTGCTTTCCAACATGGTAGGTGTGAATATTACTGCTAAACCTTGGGTAAAATGTCCACTCAGGATGCTGCCCATCTTCTGCAAGACATCAGAAATCCTTCCATTAGCACTGTTCCCAGTCTCATAATACAATGAGATGACAAAATATTGTGAAAATTCCCCAGATACTATCTGGTCCTACAACATTTGTCAATTTGTATAATTCCTTGCTTCTCCATCGGGGGCAGTGGGAACCTCTGTGGGACTAGGCATAAAAGGTTGTGATCAGGGAAATGAGGGAAAAGGCCATTTAGGAGGCCTCATGTTTTTCTTTTTCACTCTCTTCTCCAAAAATAAAGCCAATTTTATGATTGAAAGTTGAGTATTGGTTGGGAAGTTCAGAGACAGTTTTATAAGCACCTATGATTCAACTTTCACTCTGACAATTGTAAAGATACCCATTAACCAAGGAATGGCTGGGCCAACCATGGTATTTAACTCGATGGAACAAGGTGTTGGTGGCAACAGTAGCACACACATGTACTACGATGACACAGGGAAATGTGTATATGCAATAATGTCAAATGAGAAAAGCAGCTGTGAAACTTCATCTAAGTTACTAGACCTCACAGTGTCTCTGTTTCCTCATTAGATAGTTCTAGTATAAAATTGCTGGAGGTGATTTCAAATGATAAAAAAAAAATCCCCCAATAGCCCTAGAGCTGCTTGAGAAATACTCAGGGTCTTTGGATTGGGTTTCCAATCCTATCATTCAACTTCATAGATATATGTGTTTGTAGGGGTGAACCCCTCCAAGTCTTGGTTTCCATCTCTGTAAAATAGGTTCATCTATTTTATCCACATAATTAGATATCCACAGAAAGAGGTTCCTAATCTATTTACTATTGAGTAAAACTAGCTTGTATAGTACAACACATTTATTATATATATATATATATATATATATATATATATATAGTGAGTGTGAGTGTGTATATACATACAGATACACACATATACACTTCAAAATTCGGAATCATATATTTCAAACTCTTCAAAGTTATGGGGCAGGATAGTGATATTGTTGGAGAAATTATAGGGGAAAGGATTTCTACATTCTACTTTGTATACTTATTCATTATCTTAACATTTTGCTACAATACTCACGGTTTCTATATAAAGGCAGTTCATTTTTGAAAAACATATAATGACCCTGAATAGTTAAATATTATTGAAGAATAATAACAAAGTAGGAGCCCTCACAGTTTCCTTATCTCAGAACTTACTATATAGCCACAATAGTTAAAAAAGCCTGGTACTGGTAAAATGTCAATGACATAGACCAATGGAACAGAACTGAGAACTAAGTAAATCCATTCACCTATGGGCAGCTGATCTTCAACAAAGGTCAAAGTCCATTCAATGGAGAAGAGATAATCTACTTAATAAATGATGCTGGCAAACTGGATATCCATTTGCAGAAAAATATATAATAAGATCCATACCTCACACCATACAGAAAAACTAACTCAAAATGGATCAAAGACTTAAATATTAAACCTAAATGTTTCCTAGAAGATAACACAGGGAGAAAGCTAGAGGTCCTAATCAAAGGCATAAATGTACTATCAAAAATAACTAAAAATTCACAAACAACTGAAAATAGACTAGATAACTGGGACTTCCTAAATATCAAATACTTATTATCATCCAAAGAAGCTCTAGTGGTATAGTGGTTAAAGCATTCGGCTGGTAACCAAAAGTTCTGCAGTTCAAACCCACCAGCTGCTCTGCAGGAGAAAGATGAGGTAGTCTGTTTCTGTAAAGATTTACAGCTTTGGCAACCCTATGGAGCAGTTCTACTCTGTCCTATAGGGTCACTAAGTATCAGAATCAACTTGATGGCAGTGAGTTTTTTCACTTTGGTCTTATCAAAAGACTTTACCTGAAGATTAAAAAGAGAACCTACAGATGGGGAAAAAAATTCCAACTCATAGCAACCCCCTTCAGTTTTCCAAGGTGGTAAGTCTTTATGGAAGTAGATTGCCCAGTCTTCCTTCCATGGAGTGGCTGGTGGGTTTGAACCACCAACCTTCTGGTTAGCAGTCAATGCCTTAGGCATTATGCCACCAGACTAGATAACAGACACATGTTAGTCTTAGGGAAAGAAAAAGCAATACACAATACAGGGGAAGTCAGCACAGCATGACCAAGGTAATTGAAGACACTGAGAGGTATGCAAGAATAAAGGACAACTATAGAAAATGCTACAAAGAGCTCAGGTGGTGTAGTGGTAAGGCATTTGGCTGTTAACCAGAAGGTAAATGATTCAAACTCACCAGCTACTCCATGGGAGGAAGATGAGACAATCTAATTCCGTAAAGATTTACAGCATTGGAAACCCAATGGGGGTCACTATGAGTCAGAATCAACTCAATGGCAGTGCGTTTGGGGTTTTGTTTGTTTGTTTATGGTAAATGCTGTAACATATACAATTCTGCAACCACCATAATAGCAACCAAAAATCTGAGTGGTTACATAGGTAGAAATGTATGCTATATAGGTGTGGGAGGGTGTAGGAGAGTACATGCATGTGCATATATAGGTATAGTTGTGGGCATTTGTATATACATATTTGTGTATGCTGCATTTATAGTCACATATGTTATATAATAGAGCACTTAAGGAGCACAGTTATGGAAACTTCTTAGACATATCCAAACACCTCATGGGACTGTGTTACTTACTGGGCTTGAAGGCTAAGGATTATAGTCACAGGGGAGGGACATCTAGGTCAATTGGCAAAACACAATTCATGATGTTCCACATCCTAGTTTGGTGAGTAGCATCTGGACTCTTAAAAGCTTGTGAGCAGCCATCTAAGATACAGCTAATAGTCTCTTCCCATCTGGAGCAAGGGAGAGTGAAGGAAACCGAGATTGCAACGAAGCAATTAATCCACAGGACTAATGCCCCACATGAACCACAGCCTCATCTAACCTGAGACTAGAACAACTATATGGTACCCAGCTATTGCTACCAACTGCTCTGACCCAGGGACACAAAGAAGGTACCAGTTACAGTGGTTTAAAATGTAGAACAAAACTCAAATTCATAAAATAAATAAATAAATAATTAAGACCAGACTTACAGGACTGATAGAGATTGGAGGAACTCCTGAGACTATCACCCTAAAACACTGAACTGAAACCATTACTGGAGGTTACCTTTCAGCCAAATAATAGATTGGCCTATAAAATAAACAATAACAACTATGAGAAGTGTGCTCTTTACAACAATCAACCATACCATACCAAACAGACACAAAGGCAAAGATGAGAAGGCAAGGAGGGACAGGGAAACTTGAGGCAGGGTAGAAATGGCGAGAGTGCTTACACATTGCAGGGATAGCAACCAATGTCATTGAGCAAATTGAATATACATTTTTGAATGGGAAACTAATTTGCTGTACAAACTTTCACAATAAAAAGTTTAAAAAAACACATAAAATGATAGCTCCCCAGAAGGGTTGTTATGAAAATACAGATGAAGCAAGTCAAATCCCTGGCACTTAGTGGATCTTTAATAAATGATGTACAACAATATGGCTGGCTTCTGAAAAGACCGTTGGCACTGAGGCCTGCGGAGCTGGAGTCTATGACTTACTTGTCTGCAACTTGAGCATGCTGAAGTCCTCAGGGTATTTATCCATTTGGATTTCAGGCAATGGGGTTTCAGAGGAGTGATCAGAATGTGAAGAGGAGGAGGAGGATTTCCGCTCCAAACCTGCAGCTGTGCTGGGAAGAAAGAAGGGTTTGATTTTTCTATGTGCTTAAGTTGGTAGTTAGAATCTGCTCTTACATATCTCACACTAGAATTGCCCTCATTTATGAGAACTGGGCCTATTGTTGTTGTTGTTCGGTGCCGTCGAGTCAGCTCCAACTCATAGCGACACCATGTACAAAAGAACGAAACATTGCCTGGTCCTGTGCCAACCTCACAATCCTTGCCATACCAGAGCCAATCATTGCAACCACTGTGTCAATCCATCTTGTTGAGAGTCTTCCCCTTTTTCACTGACCCGCCACTTTACCAAACATGATATCCTTCTCCACAGAATGGCCCCTTCTCACAACATGACCAGAGTAGGTGAGACAAAGTCCAACCATTCTCACTTCCAAGGAGCGTTCTTCCAGGACAGATTTGTTCATTCTTCTGGCAGTCTGTGGTACTTTCTGTATTCTTTGCCAACACTACAACTCAAAAGCATAAACTCTTCCTCAGTCTTCCTTATTCATTGTCCAGGTTTCACATGCATATAAGGCAATGGAAAACACCATGGCTTGGGTTAGGTGCACCTTAGTCTTCAAGGAGACATCTTTGCTCTTCAGCACTTTAAAGAAATCTTTTGCAGCAGATTTGCCCAGTGCAATATGCCATCTGATTTCTTGACTGCTGCTGCCATTGGTGTTGATGGTGGAATCAAGAACTGGGCCTACTCCTCTATAAAAGTTCATGTGCATACAATTTATTTATTAACTATTTGAGGAGGCTGAAACATACTAAAAAGATATATGCTTGTCAGCTAACTAACAATTGGGTCATAAAATAAATATCATCATGAGTACTGTGCTCTTTAAAAAATCATTTATATGGAATCAAACAGTCAACATTTACTCTAAAGCAAAGACAAGAAGGTAAAGTGGGGCAGGGAAACTAGACAAATGGAAACAGAATATCCAGAACAGAAATACTGAGAATGTTGACACATTGTGAAAAATGAAACCAATGTCACTGAACAATTTGTGCAGAAATGGTTAAATGGGTATCTAATTTGTTATGTAAACTTTCACCAAAAACACAATAAAATATTATTTTTTCAAAAAAGTGTATATTCAATAAAGCCATTAAATGAACATAAAACATCAATGATCTAAAGAGAAAAAGGAAGAAATAATTAGAAATAACCTAGACTGAAATGGTTACAATAGCTGAGGGTTATGTTTAGTGTTGAACTTCCTAAGAAAAAACAAAACAAAACAAAAACTCACTGCCATCAAGTCACATCCAACTCGTAACAACCCTCTTGGGTTTCTGAGGCAGTATCACTATGGAAATAGATTGCCCAACCTTCCTTCCAAGGAGTGACCAGTGGGTTTGAACTGACAAAAAACTGTTGTGGATGTGGGGAAAAAGCAATCATTTCTGGTTTAAAATGCTTTGTGGTTTTGGACAATGTTTTCAGGGATAGTTATCCATAATCAAAACATAATATCTTTTTATATTTTTTAATATTGCATCACTCATATTTGAAAAGTTTCCAAGTAACTTACTTCTTATCTTGTTTGCTACCCACAAATATTCTTGTGATGTAGGTTGTTGTTAGGTGTCAAGTCAACTCCAACTCATAGGGACCCTATGTACCACAGAATGAAACACTGCCCAGTCCTGCACCATCCTCACAATCTTTGCTGTGCCACAGCCCATGGCTGCAGCCACTGAGTCAATCCATTGAGGATCTGCCCCTTCTTCGTTGACCCCCTACTTTACCAAGCATGATGTCTTTCCCCAGGGAATGGCCCTTTCTGATTACATGACCTAAATAGGTGAGATGAAGTCTGGCCATTCTCACTTCCAAGGAGCATTCCAGCTGCACTTCCTCCAGGACAGATTTGTTTGTTCTCCTGGCAGTCCATGGTATTTTTGATGTATGTAAGACTGATATAATCATTTCCATTTGAAAAGGAAATAGGCCCTCAGAGAAGCTGACTTTCTATTATAAAACACACAACACCTAGGTAGGGTCAGAGCTGGATCTGCCGCCCAGATCACCTCACTCTAGAATAAATGGTCTAAAATCATAAAGAACCTGAGTTCGGTAACTGACGAGTTCTGTATAGCTTGATCTCTAATTTTAAATAAATACACATATACATCCTTGAAACTTGAACATTAGTAGTTTGTAGATAAAGCAAAAACGTAATAACTTAGAGAACCCTCCTGTCTTACCTATCTAGTGCTGCCACAACAGAAATACAAGTGGATGACTTTAACAAACAGAAATTTACTCTCTCACAGTTTAAGAGACTAGAAGTTCGAATTCAGGGCACTAGCCCTAGGATAAGGCTTTCTCTCTCTGTTAGCTCTGAGGAAAGGTCCTTGTCTCCTTTCAACATCTGTGGGCTCAGAGTTCCTTGGCGATCTCCAGGTGTCTTGGCATCAGTCTTCCCCTGGTCTAGGAGGTTCTCAGTGCAGGGACCTTGGGTCTAAAGTATGCACTCTCTCCCAGCTTTTCTTTCCTAGTTGTAGTCAAATCCCTTCTCTCTTCTTTTATCTCTTGTAAGATAAAAACTGTGATTCAAGCAAGGGTGTGACTTGAGTAAGGCCCTTCTCTAAGGCTATGTATGATTCAAGATACAATCCATCCTAATCCTGCCTCGTTAACATATAGAGGTTAAGCTTTACAACACCTATCATAAAATGGAGGATAATTACATTAAATGGAGGGTAATTATGTCAGATCACAAAATGGAGAACCACCACATCATACTGGGAATCATGGCCTTGCCAAGTTGACACATATTTTGGTGGACATAATTCAATCCATGACGCCCTCCAATTCAGAACTGCAAAAAGGGCATGGGGCAGCATCCTCTGACCTCCTCTAACTTAATGAGGGGGAAACAGAATCACCATCAACAGCATCAGCATAGGCTGATTCCTATGAGGTCAGACATACTACCACTCTCCAACCATTTTACCAGTTCTGACACCAATCATCCCTCCCACAGCACTCTCTACCCCTCTGCTCAATAATTTGTTGCAATGGCCACACAGAACTCATAAACAATTCTCATGATTATGGGGTTTATTAGGGAAGTGACAGGTTACAATTCAAGCTCAGGAACATTCAGCTCAGGATATAATTCTTTGATCAGGACAATCCTCCCTCAACCATGCCCATAGGTACCCCTTCCTTAGGCATTCAGCCTCTAGACCTGGTCTCTGTCCTGCTTGGACAAGTGTCAAAAAAAAAACCAACTTTTAGCTCTACCAATAAGTGCACCTACTCCTCCAGCAAGCCTCCTGCCCAAAGACACTCAGCTTTCTCACTCCATGGGCTGGCAAGCCTGCCACTCTGTCTCATGCTGGTCTCCTGGTTCTGCTGCCACTGCTGCTGCCACCATCTCTCTTTCATCTCTCTGCCATCTCCCTGCCAAGGAGATCTAGCATGGGGATCTCAGGTCCATGAACACACTCCACTGCTGCTGCTTCTTCTGCCTTGATGGTGTAAGAGTCACTTCTAGAGTGGCTCATTTTAAGCCTAGCAGAGTGGCAAAACTGACCAAACCCCATGTTAGAGTTCCATACACCTTATTTCTATGGACCACGGTTAGAAGAGCCATAGTAAGTCATTCACTGCACCACAAGAGCACATGATAATTTTTACATTTGGGTAAAATATTTCTCTCCTAAATATGAAAAAATTTTTAAAAAAAGGCTTTTTTAAACAAATTATATAGAAAGATAGGAAGGACAAAAGAAATTTTCCAGAGAACTTTAGAAGTATCTACCTACTTTGTTTATTCTTTTAAGTTTTACCACCTATATATGTATTCCAAAATAATATATCTTTATTTCTCCTGCTTTTAAACTTTATAATAGCAAGTACTTATACAGCACTTGTATGCCAGGCAATCTTCTAATCACTTTCCATGTAGTATGTACTCTAATATCCCCATTTTACAGATTAGAAAACTGAGACCCAGAGATCACCGATAGTTAAGTGGCAGAACTGGGATTTGAACCCAGACATTCTGGGTCCACAATCCATGCTCTTGTCAAAGATGTCATGCTACCTCTCAGACTATTCAACTCTTGGTCAAATTTACCACAACAGTTACAGCTCTTCACCAGACCCTTACTTACTCTAATTGGGCAGACACTCTGTGGAGGGCTGGAAACTCACTGATACTTAGACTTGTTTCAACAAAAGGCAAAGTGGTGGTCCTCTTGCTAGAGGATGTTGTGCTGGCAAAGTTTCCAGTAGATCCCATAAAATCATCGTGTTTAGTATCTGCAACATATAGATATCACTGTTTGATTATATTATTGAAAATAGCTTCCATTTTATCATGTTCCCTGAGTGGTAAACTTTTTTTTTTTAAAAGAATCATCTAACACTTCTTGAGGACTTCCTATGTAGTGGGGATTATGCTAACACCTGACAAACTTTATCTGTCATCCCCATAACAACCCACCAAAATCATAAAAGCAAACCCACTGCCATTGAATTGATTCTAACTCATAGAGACCCTCCCTTTCCTTTTACAGAAGTAGATTGTCTTATCTTCCTCCTGTGGAGCAGGAGTTTGAACCGCTGACCTCCTGGTTAACAGCCAAATGCCTTATCCACTATGCCACCAGAGCCCTTTACAACAACCCACAGACACAGGAATTATTTATCCTCCATTTTAAGAAGTCCTGGTAGCACAGGCTCAGAAGGTTAACACCTAAGCCAAGATTTGATCATATTTCCTGTAACACTAAAATCTAAAATCCTAACCACTGTTCTAGACTGCTTGCCCCTCCAACACAGTTCATCTACTCTGAACTAAGTGGAAGAGAGAAAATCTGGATTGAGGTATAAATCACTGTATATTGTGCTAAGAATCTAGATTCCAAACAAATCTAGATTGGCCCATTTTCCAAAGGATTTGTTCATAGAAAGACTCTTGAATATACTTGGTGATAATGATCCAAAGAACTGCCTTCAGAAATGTCCATGGATTCCTTCTCACTGTGGTATTGTTATTCACTTAAATGCACATCTTCTCCACCAGACTTTATCTTATTCATCTTGTATTTGTGCCAGAACAGTGTCTGGGTACAAAGTAGATGCTCAGTAAATGTTTGTGTGAATAAATGAAAAAGAATTATAATTCCCCAACCACCTACAATTTTGTATAAGGAAGCCTTGAAACCCAGTGACTGTCAGATAGACAAATGTCCTCATTATCTTCATTCTGCTTTATAATTACTACCTGGTTACAGTCTATCTCTTCTCTCATCATTTTATATAGGTATGTGCCTTGTCCAGCACCCTAAAAAAAGTGAGATGTATTTCCTTGTGCATAACTTCACTGAGCATAGAAGCTCAATGGGCACATGCTAATGGACATGTTGATCTGGTTAGAAGAATATTACACCTACAAAGTATCGTATTTCATGTGTACATGGTATACACAATGTGCCTACTGTGAATTCACACCATGTGTCAGTGGGATGGCTACCTAAGACACTTTTTATCATTTCTTCTTGACTCATTTACAAAGCAAGAGGGTCACATTTTTTCACTCTTGTCAAGTCCTAACCCTATTACCAAACCCTTCACTTCCTGAGAGGCCTTTGCCTCCAAGTCTACAAAGTTTAAAGGTCAGCTGAGCTACTCACCATCCCCCCATTCCAGAACTCCTGCGGGGTAGGATAAAGACTATCTGCATCAGAAACACCAAGAGGCCAGTTGAAAGCACAGATACACAATTCCCGTTGAAAACTCATTGAACTAGATGAGGCCTGGGAACCTACATTTTTAATAAGTCCTTTTCCCCAGTCACTGGGGAGGGCTCACACTCTCCATCATCTTCCACTTCAAGTCTAACCATCATCACCAAACTGCATTCTATTCTACCCTATCTCCTGATTCTTGACTCATGGAATTTCTTGAATTTGCATGGTATTATGAATTTAATTGTGTCCCCTCAAAAGAAATGTGGAACTCCTAATCCCTGTACTTGTAAATGCAATCCTATTTGGAAACAGAGGTTCTCTTTTACTATTTTAATAAGGCCATACCAGAGTAGAGTGAGACCCAAACTTAATCCCTTCTGAGTGCTGTCTTATAAAAAGAGTAGAACAGACACAGAATAGACACACAGAGGGGTAAGACAGACACCAAGGAACACCCAGGACTACTGACAAGGAAGGATCTCTCTCCCTCAAAGTTGTTGCCCTGATTTGGACTTCTACCCTCCAAAACTGTGAGAAAACAAATTTCTATTATTTAAAGCCAACCACTCATAGCATTTTTTGTTAAGGTAGGACTAAGTAACCAAGACACCAAGTCAGGAGAATCACTTTGGAGTATTTATTCAATCTACAGAGGACAGAGCTCTGACCTAGACATACAGGGGAGAGATATACAAGTCAGTAAATTTAAGAAGCCCCTCAGGTGATTCTTAGAGTTAACCAAGTGTGGGAAATACTATTCTGGTATATGCCCCAGAGCCTGGAGCAGCCCCTGGCACAGTGAAGTTCAACTAGTTGCTTGAAGTATGGCTAGAAAAGAAAAAAAAAAAAAAAAAATCACTAACAAGTTGACTCTTACATGGTGATCCCAGGTGCGTCAGAGTAGAACTGTGCCCCGTAAGGTTTTCAGTGGCTGATTTTTCAGAAGTAGGTCACCAGGCCTTTCTTCCAAGGCACCTCTAGATGGACTCAAACCTCCAACCTTTCAGTTAGCAGCTGAATGAGCTAAAGGGTTGCATCACCCAGGGACTCTAAAGTGTGGATGGTTGGGATGAATTGGAGCTTAGTGGAGAGGGCAGGAAATGAGCAGAGCTGTGTGGAGGAGCGGACAAGTCCCCAACCAAAGGAGGAACCACCCATTCACTAAGCCACGAAAGAAGTATCAATGAACATAATATAGACTACATTCTCTGACCACAGTGCTACAGCGTTAGAAACCAATAATAAAAAGACAGCCAAAAAAAATCCATAAGTTTGGAAACTCAAACCACATGTCTAAATAATTCATAAAAAAGAAAAACTCAAAACAGAAAGTATAGCTGCTTAATGATCGATGACGTAAGTACTATATATCAAAACTTGTGGGCCTCAGCTAACAGAGTGATTAGAAATTTAGAGCCATAACATACATATACTGTATTTCATTGAATATGTGATGTCATCAATTGTAATAATATTATTCTTTTATATACCACAAAGAATAAAGGCTTTATCACTTAGAATTTGTATTTTATACTTATTGAATAAATCTTTTAGATTTATTTAAGTATACATTTAAATATTGCTATGGATTGAATTATGTCCCCCCAAAATATGTGTTGGAATCCTAACCCTTATACTTATGGATATAAGGTAATATAATTACCTTACATCTAATGTAATCACCTTCTGTTATGTAATCTAATGGAATGGAATCAAAAAATCAGTTGAGATTACACCAAAAAACCAAACTCATTGCCATTGAGTCAGATCCAACTCATAGTAACCCCTACCTAGATTTCCGAGGCAGTATCTCTACAGAAGTAGATTGCCCAACCTTCCTTCCTAGGAGTGGCTGGTGAGTTTGAACCTCCAGCCTTCTGGTTAGTAGTCAAATGCCTTAGGCACTATGCTACCAGAGCTCCCTAGATTATACCAGTGTAGAAGAATCCTAAATCTAAGACACATGTGTGCAAACGAGGAAGATAGATGCCATGTAAGGAATGTCTGTCTGCAAACTGAGGAACCAAGTATCACCCAGAGCCACTGATAAGAAAGGAACCCACGTGGTCTAGATTCTGCTTTGGAGCTTTAGCCTCCTAAACTGTGAGAAAATAAATTCCTATTCTTTAAAGCCACCCATTTGTGTTATTTATGATACAGTAGCACTAGATAACTAAGACAATCATATATCACTCATGTACTTCTTTCACAAAGAAGGAAAATATAAGCAAAATAAATTTGTTAAGATGTTCTTCAACTTTATTCATATTCATAAGTCTGACTATGGGATCACTTTTCAACTCAGTCATTAATTTCTACATTTTCCAATTAATATTAACTCAGTCCAACAAGAAGATGGATGATACAGCATTTCTTAAAAGAGTGTGTCTCTGATATTTTTTTACCTAGCCACCAATACCCATTCTGAAAGCATCAATGCTCAGACAGCAGAGATTATGACAACTACTTCACACCTGCCACCGAGCTCACAGAACTAGTACGATCAATCTCCCCTTTACAGATGCACGCTGTAGAAAATGTACGTCTTAGAATCAATGGAATACAGTGGTGTTCACAAACAAAGATTCCAAAATCAATAAGCTAAGTTTTCAATTCAAGAAATGGGTTGGGCAGGAAAAGACATCACCCAAAAGGAAAACTACAGACCAATATCCCTCATGAATATAGATGCAAAAATCTTCAACAAAATCCTAGCCAATAGACTCCAACA
>NW_006921621.1:13828108-13854438 GCF_000298275.1 Orycteropus afer afer
CTGCATTGTAAATTTTGGTCAATGACATGAGACAAAGTATATGTGAACTGCTGTATGAAAAGTGAATTTACTCTGTAAATCTTCACCCAAATCCTAATAATAAAAAAAAAATGGGTTGGGGAGAGGAGTAAAACCCCAAAAAAGAAAAAAAGAATAAAACAAAAGCAGAAATGAATGAAGTAGATAGATTATCAGAACTATGGCTTGATGGTGGAGCTCTGGTGGCATAGTGCCTAAGGCATTTGACTGCTAACCAGAAGGCTGGTGGTTCAAAGCCACCAGCCACTTCTTGGAAGGAAGATTGGGCAATATACCTCCATAGAGATACTGCATACTGCCTTGGAAACCCAAGGAGGGGTTGCTATGAGTCCAATTGACTCGATGGCAGTAAGCTTGGTTTGGATGGCTTGATGAAAAACTAAAGATATGAATAAACAAGGCTCAAGAAAAAAAAAATTTTAAACACAAATTGTTGTTGTTGTTATGTGCCATCGAGTCGGCCCCGACTCATAGCGACCCCTCCTTGGGGTCCGAGGCAGTATCACTACAGAAGTAGGATTGCCCAACCTTCTTTCCGAGGAGTGGCTGGTGGGTTTGAACCGCCAGCCTTCTGGTTAGCAGGCAAGTGTCTTAGCCACTATGCTACCAGAGCTCCTAAAACACAAATAGCCAGTATTAAAAATAATAAGGAAGCTATAATTACAGATAAAATAGGAATAACTTTACGATAAAGA
The DNA here is from genome assembly GCF_000298275.1 of Orycteropus afer afer. Lineage (NCBI taxonomy): Eukaryota > Metazoa > Chordata > Mammalia > Tubulidentata > Orycteropodidae > Orycteropus > Orycteropus afer. Next base: position 13,828,843 of record NW_006921621.1, read on the forward strand.
AACTGAGTCTCAGAAATGTCAATTAACATGCTCAGTGACACAGTTATGAACTATGATTTTCAAAATGTAGTTTAATATAAAAAAATTTGGCAATGAATAAGTCATTGGTCTTGCAAAATTCTATTATGTGATCACTGGTGTCATTTCTATCATCAAGACCACATTTTCAGCTACAGATTCTTCTTTGTTTCCAACTTTTGCATTCTAACCACCAGTAATTATCAATGCATCTTGATCTTGTTTGCATGCTTCATTAATTTCAGACTGCAGAAGTAAAAATCTGTAATTTCTTCATCTTTGGCAATAGTGGTTGGTAAATAAATTTGAATAATAATTGTATTAACTGGTCTTCCTTATAGGCATATGGATATTATCCTATTACTGGCAGCATTGTACTTTAAAAAATACATTTTTTGAAATATAATTTATTTACAGTGAAATACACAAAACTAAAGTGACATGGGTCAATGCATTTTTTTTGAAGTGTTCCCTCCCTACCCCACCCCTCCCACAGCACTGTACTTCTTGAGAGATCTTTCTTATGATGAATGCAACATCATTCCTCTTCAATTCGTCATTCCCAGTACAACAGACCATATGATTGTCTAATTCAAGATAGCCAACATCTGAAATAGTCCATTTCAGCTCACCAATGCATTCTATTTCATTTCTGATGACTTCCAATTTTGCTAGGTTAGAATACTGAAACTACCATGGACTGCCAGAACAACTAACAGACCTGTCCTGGAGGAAGTACAGCCAGAATGCTCCTTGGAAGCGAGAGTGCCTAGACTTTGTCACACCTACTTTGGTCATGTTGTCAGAAAGGACCATTCCCTGGAGAGGGATAACATGCCTGGTAAAGTGGAGGGTCAACAAAAAAGGGGAAGGCCCTCTAAGAGATGGATTGATACAGTGGCTGCAACAATGGGCTCAGGTATAGCAAAGATTGCGAGGGTGATACAGGATGGGGCAGTGTTTTGTTCTGTTGTATATAGGGTCTCTATGAGTCAGAGCTAACTTGATGGCACCTAACAACAACAACAACAACAACATATCCATCAAAAGAGGTAATGGAGAAGCTCAGTTATCATCAGTCAGAAAAAGAACAGGGGTCTATTGTAGAACAGACAATCAATTGGCCAAATGCAAGTTCAAGCTGAAGCTGAAGAAAATTAAAACAAGCTCACAAAAGCCAAAGGAAGGGCTTGAGTATATCCCACCTGAATTTAGAGACCATGTGAAGAAAAGATTTGACACACTGAGCACAAGTGATTGAAGATCAGACAAGTTGTGGGATGACATCAAGAACATCATACATGAAGAAAGCAAAAGGTCATTTAAAAAGATCGGAAAGAAGGAAAAAAACAAAATAGATGTCAGAAAAAAAAAAGACTCTGAAACTTGCTCTTGAGTGTAGAGTAGCTTAAGCAAAAGAAAGAAATGATGACGTAAAGGAGTTGAACAGGAGAGTTCAAAGGGCAACTTCAAAAAGACAAAGTAAAGTATTATAATGAAATATGCAAAGACCTAGACTTAAAAAATCAAAAGGGAAGAGCATGCTCAGCATTTCTCAAGCAGAAAGAACTGAAGAAAAAATTCAAGCCTCGAGTTGCAATACTGAAAAAATCTGTGGGCAAAATACTGAAAAATGCAGGAAGCATCAAAAGATGAAAAGAATACACAGAGAATTGGTCAACATTAACCATTTCAGGAAGTAGCATATGATCAAAATCCAATGATATTGAAGGAAGAAGTCCAAGCTGCACTGAAGGCATTGGCGAAAAACAAGGCTTCAGGAATTGACAGAGTATCTATTGAAATGTTTAAATAAATGGATGCAACACTGGAAGCACTCACTCATCTAGGCCAAGAAATGTGGAAGACTGGAAAACAGACTGGAAAAGACCATAATTACGCTCATTTTGAAGAAAAGTGACCCAACAGAATGTGGCAGTTATTGAACAATATCATTAATATCTCACATAAGTAAAACTTTAAATTTGTTACATGGGCATGAGCAATGAACAGCGAAAACATGCCTATAAATTTAGCATATTTGATTGTTTTCTCAAGAAGTTTTTGGTGGCAAAACTCTAGAAAGTGCTCTGTGAATGCTCTAACAGGGAAAGCTTGTCTGATGGGCAAGGTCAAGAATAAAAATGTCTTTGCTAAATCTGGCCAACTGCGTACACTCCAGGAAGCTGACTCCAGGAATCTTCTAGAAGTAACTCAGCCTCAAGCACAAACATGACCTCAAGATAATTCCTGCATCTCTTCAGTAGAAGAAGAGTGCTGTAAGTGCAAGTCTAAACCTTTCTATTCTGATACCAATGCTACCATTGCTTAGAACAATTAACTTCTCTGGGCCCAGCGCCTGCCCTATCTCTCTACCCAGCTCACAAAGTTCATCATTATATAATGAGAATTGTTATTCAACTGCAACAAATGTCAAGTAAGCCATAAGCCAGACAATTCTAATAAGTCACAAAAGCACAACAAGATGCAGTAAAGAAGGACCAAGAGAAGGTTCTGGTGAGCAGAAGGGAATTCAGGGGAAAAAGGAGAGTTTAAAAGAAGGGCTCCTTCTTTGGTATCATTTGCAGAATTCAAGATAATTGTTTCCATTTTTTTAAGACAGGAATAACACCTTATATAACCAAGACACTTTCACACATTCGTCATCTCAGCTGATTTTCACAATAGCACTGTCAGGCAAGGAGAAAAATAATGCATCAAGCCATGTTAGCTTAATGTAGATACCCTTTTATCCAAACACTCCATTTCTCACCCCAGCTTATCTGCTCAACACACAACCTAAGGATCTAACACAGTGGGTTTTAACCCTTATTTGGATCACAGGCCAGGTGATCTACTTCTGAAAAACAACCACTGATAACCCTATAGAGAAGACTTCTACTCTGACACACGTGGGGTTACCATGTCAACTTGACAGCAAATGGTCTGGTTTTTTTTTTTTAATTTTTATTTTTTGGATCACAGACTCCCAATGCTACCCTGCCACTAAAAGTAATGGAAGCAACGGACCCTCTGCCAGAAAAATTCACATACACACAAAATTGTACATTCTACTGGTTGGTGGAGCTCCTTCTTTCCTAAAATCCATAGACTCCATTTTAAGATGATGGACACACCTACAGAGCCTGAAAGGAAGCCATGGGTCTTTGGTTAATGTGGTCTGGTGATCTCAGGGTCTTATGCCTCTCTGGTATCCCTAACTCAGGCACATACAGCCCCGTTCCTCACAGCACCCTCAAAACAGCAGCTCCCTTTCTTACCCCAGACCAACGTGGAAATTGCAAAAAAAAAAAAAAGGTCTTTAGATTAAAGTTAATTCCCAGAACCCTTTCTCCCTCCCTGCTGACCAGCCATATTGGGCAAATAATGGTTCTAACTCCTCCTGCTATGCTGGCCCCAGGTATAGAATCTGGTGAGTCTTACCTCCCTCTTCTACCTGCATCTGGGAAGGAGGCTGAGGAGGTAACAGACCTGGAATATGGAAGACCAGGGGCCAAACTAAGATGTGATGGGGAAAAGACCAGCCATTCCACCACCCCTATTCTACAGCACACAGCTATTCACCTGTAACAGGTAAGTATCAGCCTGGGCATGTACTCACCTGAGGGTTTCTGGCAGATAGTGGTTGTTCTGCTCCATGACATTGTTCTCTAAAAGCAAATATGCCTCAAACATCCTTCTCAGCCTTAGGAATCAGTTATGGAGTTTTCACTGTTATGAATTGTGTGCCCCAAAAATACATGTTGTAAAATATACCCCTATATGCTACACCAGGGTTAGAAGCCCTGGTGGCACAGTGGTTAAAGCATTCAGCTGCTAACCAAAAGGTGGGTTCAAACCCACAAACCATTCCACAGAAGAAAGATGTGGCTGGCTGCTTCTGTAAAGATTTACAGCCTTGGAAACCCTATGGGGCAATTCTACTCTGCCCTATAGAGTCACTATGGGTCAGAATACATAATGGCAGTGGGTTTGGGGTTGTGTGTGTGTGTATGTGTGTACCTGTGATTATAATCCCATTTGGGAATGGTTTTGTTAAGTTAATGAGGCAGTATTAGTGTAGGGTGTGTCTTAAATCAATCTATTTTGAGATGTAAAAGATCAGATTAAACAAGCTCAAGTGAGGGGAAGTTACACAGCACATGATCGACAAGAATCTAAAAACAGAAGCTGAAAAACAGACATGTACCTTCCCCTATAGTGGACAGAGAGAGAAAGCAAGCCTTTCCTACATCCAGCACCCTAAATTCAACTTCAAGCTTCCTAAACTGTGAGAAAACACATTTCTGTCTGTGAAAGGCACCACTTGTGGTATTTCTGTTACAGCAGCTCTAGACGACTAAGACACCATCACCGTCTCATTAAGCCTTTAAATGTTCATAATTTTCACCTGAACAGTCCCATCCAATACACAGTGCCACAAGTCTACGAATATCTGAACATAGAAAATGTGAAAGGGCATAGGCTCTGAGCACAAAAGACACAGATCAAGTCTCAACTTCACCAAAGCAGGGGACACATTACTTCACCTCTAGCTCCCTTTCCTCACTTGTAAAGTACCTCTCCCCCCCACCCTCACCCCCGTTTTGAGGCCCAGTGAGGTAGTTTATGAGAATCTCTGCTTTGATGGTGCTCTCTGCCCTTTGTTAACACAGACATAAGTAGTTTTTGTAAACCCCAATCTAGCCTCCTGTATAGCCTCCTGCCCTAGTACCCTTAATCATAGGAGGGTATACTTAAGTATAGGAGTGATTTTTTAGAGCTCTGCTGTATCCTCTCCATCTCTCTGCAGGCTGGTTGCTCTTGAGATGGGGCGGAGCAGGGTGAGATGGGGCTTATGGACCGTTTCCATCGTACAGGGATTCATTTTTGCTCGTGTTGATTTCGGATATTAAAAGCAACCCGAAACAAAGAAAAGGTATTAATCAAAAGAAAAACGCAACAAGCCATTTAGAGTCAAGAGCAGAGTTGGCCTCTAAACCGAGCCTCCTTCCCTGCAGGTGGTTTCCCCATTTAGACGCACCCACAGCTCCAGTTGGTACTCACCCCCACCCCCACAAGCCCCGCAGGGCTCACTGCCCCACCCACCCGAAGTGCTGCTGCCCTTCCGCCTCTGGGTTTTCCTATCACCTTCCCCCACGGGAGACCCAGGGCTATTCTTAGAGGTCTCCATGGAAAATGTGACCTAAATCAGCCAACCAACTGGCAAAACTGCCGAATGCGGGGCCGAGGGCAAAACGGACGCCCGCCGCCACCTGCTTTTCCCGAGTTCGGGGGTTGCCCAGACACCCGCCCTAGCCACGTGCGACCGCGCCCCCTCCTGCCAGAGTCGGGCTCTCGGCCCTCCTCCCTCGCTGCATGCCTGGGTTCTTTGCTCCAAGAAGCGCGGGAGTCCCCTGAGAGGTGCGCGATCAGAGGCTGCAGCCATGGCGAGTCACCATGGACAAGGACCTCTGCAACAGCCGTTCTGTGCTTCTGGATTTAAAAAAAAAAAAAAGCATGGGTCTTTTCCAGCCAATTTTCGAGATTGGAACTGTAGTCTCTGATGCCAATGAAGGAAGTGCTTTCCACAAAGCCAGCAGATGGCCTCTTAAAATTGACATTGATTAGACAGGATTTTTCTACCAGTGACGTCATTAGGGAGGTGCGGACTGCACCCGGTGACACTATCAGAGGGAGTGACACCAAAATGACTGTCTATAACATTTTTGTGCAGTGTTTCATTAGAATTTTTTGTTGTTGAAAATATACACAGCAAGACATACACCAGTTCAAGTTTCTACATGAACAATTAATTTAGTGACATTGATTATATTCTTCGAGTTGTGCATTCTCACCCTCCTCGAGTGGTTCCCCCCTCATTAACATAAACTCACAGCACCCTAAGCTTCCTGTCTAATCTTTGGAGTTGCTGTTATCAATTTGATCCCGTATAGATAGTTCTAAAACAGCGCAATGCTTAAGGCTGACCTTTTTTGCTAATTAAGCTAAACTAGTTCCAGCAGAAATTATCTTCTATAAATATCCTTGTAGTTAGTTATAACAATAAAAATATTTTTCATAAACCCAGCTTACATGTATCAATATACCTATAAGACTAAAACTCTATGCTAATTTACTTTTTGAACCTTCTTATGCGCTCTGGCAGAACCGTCAATATTACCCACTTAAAATACCGCTTGGAATCACGTGGTTGCATCTGCATGAACTACTAAGCACAGCTTTTGTTTTCTTTTATGCCAGTGTTTTGTCAAATTTTCAGGTGCTTTAGCTATAATATTGTGGTAAGGAGTATTTGTGACCCTATATGAGTAACTTTTTTGAGAGTAAAGTAGTAATTAAGGGAAAAGAAGGAGAAAAATAAAAAAGGGCTACTGCTCAGTTGCTAATAATGTAATTCAATGTGGAAAGATTTTACAAAACAATTTTGTTGTTAGTATTCATATAATCTAAGAAATAGTACATTTAAGCAATTTACAACCATGTCACATTATTATATGATTAAAATCAATAATAAACATTACTACGGATTGGTCTTGTACAAAAGGAGGTCCATGGGGGGTTGACACCATGAGTTACTGCACTGGAGGACACCAATCCTGGTGACGCCACTGCCACCTACCACACACAGAGGCCTTTTCTAGGTCAGGCACCATGGTGGATGTTATCTTCATCAGCCAGCTGCATTTTTCAAAACAGAAAACTGAATTTGAGCCTTGGCTCTCTCAAGGTCACCCAGATAGTAAGTAGCAAAACAGACTCATTTCCAAGTCTTCTCTCTCACTGCAAATCCACCGCTCTTCCCATCTTGCGAATTTCAATTTATTTTATAATCTTTTCCAAAATCTCATAAATCTTTCACAGAAAGCTGTTCTCCAAGTCTAGCTTACATTCCTAAATTCAAATGTAAACTTACCTTCTTCTTTGGTGAAGTAAAAAAAAAAAATTAGACTTTTGTTTAATGATTTTTTTTCCACTGATTATGAAAAAAAAATAGGAGGTCATTGTAGAAATCTTGGAAAATGTAGAAAAGTGTTTTTAATGCCCATGTGGTGGTAATGTTTGTGTGTCAGCTTGGCTGGGCCTGGTTGAGTGGCTGGGCAGCTGGTGGTAGTTATTCCCCATGATGAAACTGGCAGTCAACTCCATGGTGGGATCTACCACAAGCAGCTAGGTAGCTGCCTTTGGGATATGGTCTGCTTCCTGTATAAAAGGAGAAGCCTTGGGAATGGTCTCTAACTTATGGCACTTTGAACCCTGCATGTAGCCGTGTCTTTGTTCAGCAGCCTGCGATGCTCTGCTGACCTTGGGACGTACAATGGACTTAATTAATGGCCTGCCATGTGGTTTGGTAACATCAGGACTGTGCCTTTTTACTTGTCAGCCTCAGCAGCCAGCAGCTGTCTGAGTGAAGAAAGGCCTCTAGCTCCAGTGGGCCAGGAGGCAGAGCTGGACCCCAAGGTTGAGGGGCTTTCACCTAGCCCCTAGAGCCTGGCACTTTGAACTGAGACTTAAAGCCTCCAAATTGTAAGAATAAACTCCATTTGTGGTGTATTCTTGGCAGAGCAGTACTAGGTAACCAGAACAGCCCATAATCCCAAAATCCAGAGGTCAACCTCCCCTTTTTTTGGATATTTATTACTATATAACAAATCACCCTCAACTGATGAGGCAGAAGGAGGGTTCCCACTGCCATCAAGAGAGAAGAACTGGAGTTGCAGTGGGGCACGTCCTTGGACCTGAGATCCTTGCGCTGGACCTCCTTGGCAGAGATGCCCCAGCAGAGAGACAGTGGCAGTGGAACCAAAAGACATGAGATAGAGTGGCAGCCTTGTCAGGCCCACGAGCAAGAAAGCTGAGTGCCTTTGGGCAGGAGGTTTGCTGACTAAGTGGGGTATAACTATGGCAGAGCTAGAAGAACTTTGTAACACTTGCCTGAGCAGGGCAGAGGCCAGGCCTAGAGGCCAAGGGCCAGACAGGTGTGCCTGAGAACATAGCAGAGGGGAGACTGTCCTTATGAAGAATTGCATCCTGAGAGTGTTCCTGAATCTGAGTTGTAGCCTGTTACTTCCCTAATAAACCCCGTAATCGTGAGTATTGTCCATGAGTTCTGTGTGGCCATTGTAATGAATTATCCAACCCAGTAGAGAATAGTGAGTGCCATGGGGGGGGGGGGCGGTTACTGTCAGCTGGCAAAAAGGTTGGAGGGTGGCGACTTGTCTGGCCTCATAAGAATAAGCCTTGGGCTACTGATGGTGATTCTGTCTCCCTCTTGTGAAGTTAGAGCAGGTCAGAAGATGCTGCCTCCATGCCCTTTTTGCTCATATGAAGAACATGGCGAACAGGAAATCTTATATTAGGCATCTTGGAAAATCCACTCTGCCACTCCACTACTGATATTTAGGGGGTATTTTCTCCTTTTTCCAATTCTATGCTCATGTATGTTAACAAAATTGGAACTAAACTATATATACAATTTTGTGCCACACTTTTTAAAAAGTTTAACATGTCCTGGACATTTTCCCTTATTAAAGTTTAAAAACAAGTTTTAACCTGTTTAATTATCCCACCATAGAAGAGTTAGCAGCTCTGTAATAGAAATGTCAACCAGACATTAGCCAGGCAGTAATACAGTTATTAATGACTTAACCCAAGATGCTGCTGTTCTAGGAGGGCAGGGACTTTTTCCTTTCTCCCCCCATGGCTATATGACAAGCACAGTGCCTGATGTACGTACAGGGGCTCAATAAGCATTTGTGTTATGGATGGATGGATGATTAAAATGGCAATGAGCTAACCCCCTCCCTCTCCTGTTTGCCTCTTCCTAAGAGGAAAGAGACCACTAACCTGCACCACTAGGTTCCGATACACAAAGACCTATCTGTTGGTCCTGAGAGTGCAGATAGATCAGTGAATCCCAGAGATGAAATTCTCTCTCTCTGCCTGATGTGTCTTGTGAAGTGAGACTCATAAACCATCTACTCCTCTGTACCTTAAGACCTTTCTGGCCACTTCACCTTCATCTTTTGGGCAGGTTTTAGATGCCATCTGCTCAGGAGGACAGCCCTGGGATTTTCAGGGCTCAGAAGTCATCTCCAAGGTTCCCTGGGGGAGCAGAACTAGCAGCCTCTGCTCTTTCTGGTTTTCTGTGCCACCTGCAATGCCCAGGACTGGCACCAGAAGCTTCCCAAGCAGCAGCCCACACTGCCATTGTGGCTGGGCAGCAGAAACTGGGGTGGAGTGTGTCCAGAGGCCAAGGCCTCCTGAAGCTCTCAGAGAACCCTGCCCATAGAAGTGGGAGGACAAGCACCCCTGGGCAAGGAGAGCCTCTCCAGGGTTCCCTTGCCACTGGAGTCACACTGGTGGCTCCTCCCCAGACTACATGTCCCAAACTGAGGCTGGCCTGGAGATCATCTGGGGACCTGTGCAGTGACAGGAGACTTAATACAGTGTGTGGAGCTGATCCCAGGCCCCTGAGATCAACCGAACATTCCCTTGGGGTTTGCGGCCCTTGCTCTAGTTCTGTATTTCTTTACCCTGATGTGCCATCAGCCTTGTCCTCCTAGATCTGACTGAGCCAAGGAAACTTGTGACCCCAGGATCACGACTAGCACATATGGAGGGTATGCATGAAGTATTACATTGAACCATATATGACATTGCTGTCTTTGTAAGTCAAAAAGGCGGCATATTGGCAATTTCATATGGTTCGACTTAATTGCAAAAGGCACCCTTTCTGGGTGGATGCTTCTCCCAGGTTTCAATGCACAGTCAATGGAAGATGGGCTGGACTTTAGCTCCCAGTGCCCTCTCCACCCTGCAGGAACCCACTTCATGTTCGCCGACTTGGAGCTTGGCTTTGGGAAGGGACCATAGCCTGTGAGGCAAGATGGGTGGGGCAGGTTGGTTCTGGTTCTCTTTCTGTCTGGACGCCTCCTGAGACCTCCAGATCCTTGAAAGCAGCTGGAGCAGCTAGGTGCCCAAGAATTACCTGTTACCAGTCAATTCTGATTCATGGTGACCTCATATGTTAGAGTAGTACTGTCCCATAGGGCTTTCTTGGCTGTAATCTTCATGGAGGAGCCCTGGTGGTTCAATATTTAAGTGCTCCTCTGTGCTGTTCAAACCCACCCAGCAGCTCCTTAGGAGAAGGACCTGGAGATCTGTTCCCATAAAGATTAGAGCCTAGAAAATGCTACAGGGCAGTTCTACTCTGTCACATGGGGTCGCTATGAGTCGAAATCCACTAGATGGCACTTAACAACAACAATCTTTACTGAAGCAGATCACCAGGCCTTTCTTCCACTGCACCTCTGGGGTGGCTCGTGCTGAAGGCCTGTTTCCTAGGCTACGGAGGGAGGACTAGTTCCTTTCTTTAATGGGAGCTCTGGTAGCATAGTACCTAAGGCACTATGACTGCTAACCAGAAGGCTGGAGGTTCAAACTCACCAGCCATGCCTCGGAAGGAAAGTTGGGCAATCTACTTCTGTAGTGATACTGCCTCGGCAACCCAAGGAGAGGTCGCTATGAGTCAGGTCCGATTCGATGGCAAATAACAACAACACAGCACCTCTGGGTAGGTTCAAACTGCCAATCACTAGATTAGTGGGTATAGTAGTTAAGGTTGTGTGTCAACTTGGCTGGGCCTGGTTGAGTGGCTGGGCAGCTGGTGGTAGTTATTCCGCATGATGAGACTAGCAGTCAACTCCATGGTGGGATCTATCACAAGCAGCTGAGTAGCTGCTTTGGGTATGTGGGCTGCTTCCCATGTGTATATATATAAGAAGCAGCTTCGGGAATGGTCTCTAGCTTATGGCATGCTTAAACCCTGTGTGTAGCTGAGTTGTTGTTCAGCAGCCTGCCATGCTCTGCCGATAGTGGACTTTTCAATGGACTTGAATCAATGGCCTGCCATGTTGTTTGATAATATTGGGACTGTGCCTTTTTACTTGTTGACCTTGGGTTTGTCAGCCTCAGCAGTCAGCAGCTACCTGAGTGAAGAAAACCTCCAGTTTCAGTGGTTCGGGAGCAAGAGGCAGAGCTGAAGCCCAAGGTTGAGGGGCTTTCACCAGCACCTCACCTGGCACTTTGAACTTGGACTTCTAGCCTCCCAAACTGTAAGAGAATAAACTCCTGTTTGTTCAAGTCCACCCATTTGTGGTATATTCCTGTAAGAGTGGCTCTAGATAACCAAAACAGTAGCCAAGGTAAATTGTTTGTGCTATCCAGGATCTGATCATATAAACCTTACCCCATCCTTCTTGGGTCTTGGCAGAAAATTAAGTGCCTGCCTTAGAGAGAAATTTGAGCCTCAAAGAATAATAGCACTTGATGACTGAACGGTCAGGGGCATTGGTAAAGAGTTTTTGTATTTGGTAAACCTCAGGAGTTGCAAAATAAATTTCTGTTGGGGGTTAGCGGTTGAAACACTTCCTCCTCCCCCCATCAGTATTGCAAACCCATATTGGGGAGCCCATGCAAGGAGCCTCCTTTCCCAATGTCAAGAAAAACATTACCAGAACCCTCATTGAATATGCTCATTCTATAAACACACACCAGAGGGCAGTGTAAACCAGAACATGGGGAATAAAATGTTATTTCGAGATTACTATTGCCTCTTGGAATTTTGTACCAAGACCAGCACCAAGACAAGGAGCCTCTAGAAGGACTAATTTTAGGAAGAAAATGGGGAAGCTTCCTCCTGGAAGAGATGGACTCCTCCACACAAAGCAACAAAAGTGTAAAAATGGTTGGATGGGAAGCTCATCAAGAAAATTCTACCCTTGAAGAAGGGCTGTTTATGCACAGGGACGCAGCTCAGGGGGCAGGAGTGCATGGAGGGATGGACACAGGGAAGAGGTAACTCTGGGGAGGAAGTGGGAAGTGAGCTGTTGCACTGGGGTAAATTGTAGTCAATGTCATGAGATAAAGTGTATGTGAACTGCTGTATGGAAAGTGAATTAGCTCTGTAAACTTTCACCCAAATCACAATTTAAAAAAAAAAAAAAAGGGTCTATGTATCTTCGTGGTTTCAAAATTCCCAGAATGACTGTCTTTTTCATTTGTATGAAAAAATCAAGTTTAACAACAACAACAACAATTCTCCCCTTGAAACCAAAATCAAACTCACTGCCATGGAGTCAATTCCAACACAAGAAACCCTAGAGGACAAAGTAGAACTGTCCCATAGGATTTTCAAGGCTGTAAGTCTTTAGAAAGCAGACTGTCACATTGTTCTCCCGGAACAGCTGGTGAGTTCAAACTGCCGACCTTTTAGTTAGCAGCTGAACGCTTTTAACCACTGCACCACTGGAGCTCCTTTCCCCTGGAAACGAAGATAACTGGAACAAGCTTGTACAGTAGATTAGAAAAATAAGTGCACATTACTGTGAAGGGACTGGTCTATCTAAAAATGCTCCAGCTGATGTTGTGAATAGAGATCATCTGAGCCATTTTACACACCATAGGTGTGTCAGAGGGGCCATGTAGCTGATGGAGAAAGGATCAACTGTAAAACATTACTGCCCACAGCCTAAGCCTGTGGTAAGACTGATTTCTGCCCAGGGTACTGCCAATGAGAGTACAAAACTCGTCAGCTGTTACAGTTCATTTAATGGGACTCTTGTATAAATACCTATGCTCAGAAAAATGAGATATGTTGATTTCTTACTGAATACCAGTAAGGTATCAGTTCTGATTGCAAAATGACAGCATGTTGTTGTTGTTATGTGCCGTCGAGTCGGACCCGACTCATAGTGACCCCTCCCCGGGTTTCCGAGGCAGTATCACTACGGAAGTAGATTGCCCCATCTTCCTTCCGAGGAGTGGCTGGTGGGTTTGAACCGCCAGCCTTCTGGTTAGCAGTCAAGTGCCTTAGCCATTATGCTACCAGAGCTCCCAAATGACAGCATAGTTATTGATAATAACTTGAGGGCTTTATTCTATAAGAGGCATAGTGCTAAATGCTCACTCTCATTTACTCCTCCTATCAATTCCATGGGGTAGGCACTATTATTATGCTCATTATGTCCAAGCCTGAGTTTGGAGAGATTAAATAACTTCACCAAGGTCACAGGAACTCAGAACCCAGCTCATACCAGGCATAGCCCAACATCTGTGCTTTGGAGGGCCAGGCCCCTGTGCTAATGGCTGTTTAAGGTTAGGGAGGATCCCAACTGGTGAAACTAATGGCCATTCAGCAGAATTCTGTCCTTAGGTCTCACGTGTCTCACCTTTCTATTATTGTTCCAATGACATATTGGGACCATGAGGACAGGTAGATCCCATAACCCTGCTAGGAATCAGACTTCTATTCCTGGAAACCTCCTACATGCTGGCAACTGTATTTGTTTTCTTGGGTTCCTTAATAAAATATCACAAAGGGTAGCTTTAAACAACTGAAATTTATTCTCTCATAGTTCTGGAAGCTGGGAATCCAAGATCAGAGAGTTGGTCATGTTGATTCCTTCTGAGGCTTTAAGGGAAACTGTGTTCTATGTTTCTCTTCTAGCTTCTCTTAGCTCCAGGTGTTCTCTGTCTTGCAACTACGGTGTCATATAGGGTCCTTTCTCAGCCCCTATATCTATATGTTCTCTCCCTTTATAAGAACACCAATCATATAGGATTAGGAAACACCGTACTCTAGTACGACCTCATGTTAACCTAACTTTCAATCCTATGTTCAAACAGAGTCACATTCAATGTATAGGGGTTAGGACTTCAATATATGCTTTTGGTAAACCTTCTTGGGATCCAAGGACTTGAACAACAACAAAAAAATGCAACCAGTGCTGGAAAGTCAGATCCGACTCATAGCAACCCCTCCTTGGGTTTCCGAGGCAGTATCACTACGGAAGTAGATTGCCCAACATTCCTTCCAGGGAGTGGCTGGTGGGTTTGAACCACCAGCCTTTTGGTTAGCAGTCAAATGCCTTAGGCACTATGCCACCAGAGCTCCCAAGGGGGGAAAAATTTATGTCTTTATTTCCACTATCCTCTAACTGAAAGTAAGTATTGCCATCTCTTTTGACTATGATATTAATAGTGGCTATGACATTGTCTTCAATAAAAATGACAAGTATTTTCATATCACGTTACCTTTCTTGCAGAACTTAAAATATCACTTACACTCATCACGTTACAATGTCAGTAACTGATAGACTTGCTACCAAACTTTCTATTTAATGGTTAATAGAGAAGTGCATATATCACAATATCACAATTTTTCACATTAAAAAATTTTATTGTGGTGAAATGTATTTCATAAAAAGTTTGCCATCTTAATTTGGAAATGATAGTGGTGATGGTTATACAACATGATGAATGTAATTAAGGTCACCGAATTGTGCATATGAAAAATGTTGCAATGGCATATTTTCATTATATATATGTTGTTGTTGTTGTTGTTGTTGTGTGCCATCGAGTTGGCCCCTCCTTGGGTTTCCGAGTCAGTATCACTACGGAAGTAGATTGCCCCATCTTCCTTCCGAAGAGTGGCTGGTGGGTTTGAACTGCCAGCCTTCTGGTTAGCAGTCAAGTGCCTTAGGCACTATGCTACCAGAGCTCCTATATGTTGTTGTTGTTGTTATATGCCATTGAATCGGACCCGACTCATAGCGACCCCTCCCTTGGGATAGCGACCCCTCCCTTGGGTTTCCGAGTCAGTATCACTACGGAAGTAGATTGCCTCATCTTCCTTCTGAGGAGTGGCTGGTGGGTTTGAACCGCCAGCCTTCTGGTTAGCAGTCAAGTGCCTGAGGCACTGTGTTACCAGAACTCCCGAGCACACACACACACACACACACACACACACACACACATATATATATATATCCCACAATTTTTAAAATTACCATCTTAACTATTTTTAAGTGTACCATTCAATGACACTAATTAGATTCACTATGTTGTGCAACCACCACCAACCACCATCCACCTCCAAAACTTTTTTGTTATCCAGAACAGAAACTTAGTACCCATCAGCAGTAACTCTTCATTCCTTCCTGTCCCTCAGCCTCTGGTAACCAATGATCTACTTTTGTCTCTATGTATTATTCCAGATACTTCATATAAGTGAGATCATATAATATTTGTCCTTTTGTGTCTTACTTATTTAACACAATGTTTCCAAGATTCATCCATGTCATAGTATATATCAGAACTTCATTTTACTTCATGACTGAATAATATTTATTTGTATGTACAGTAATAATTACTGATAATGGGTTTACTTCTGCATTTTGCTATTTTTTTTGTATGTCTTATACATGGGTTGTCCCTCATTTCCTCCCATTCTGCCTTTTATTAATTTTTAGCATTGAATCATTTTGATTTTCTTCTCATTTCCATTTGTGTAAATTTTAAAAGTATTTTCATTGTGGTTAACATGGAGATTATGCTTAACATCCTTAACAATCTAGTTTGAATTAATACCAACTTAATTTCAGTAGCATATAGGAATTCTGTTCCTATATAGTTCCAAATTACATTTTTATATATTGTATGCCCAGTAACATAAATTTAAAATTTTTATGCTTTTGTCTTTTATATCATGTGGAACATAAC
Organism: Orycteropus afer afer; assembly: GCF_000298275.1. NCBI lineage: Eukaryota > Metazoa > Chordata > Mammalia > Tubulidentata > Orycteropodidae > Orycteropus > Orycteropus afer. The sequence continues at coordinate 13,844,446 of NW_006921621.1, forward strand.
AAGTAGAGTTACAAACCAAAAATACAGTAAAATTAGCCTTTATAATTGTCCATGATATTACCTTTACCTTTATTTCTTCATACTGCTTCAAGTTATTTTCTAATGTCCTTTCATTTCCATGTATAGTCCTCCCTTTAGCATTTCTTGTAGGGTAGGTCTACTGGTAATGAACTCCCTTAGCTTTTGTTTATCTGGGAATTTAATTTCACCCTCATTTTTGAAGGACAGTTTTGCCAGATACAGACTTCTTGGTTGATGATTTTTGTTACTGTTGTTTTCTTTTAGCATTTTAATTTGTCATCCACTGTTTTCTGACCTCCATGGTTTCTGAGGAGAAATCAGAACTTAATGAGGATTCCTTGTATATGATCATTTGCTTTTCCCATGCTGCTTGCAAGATTCTTTGGTTCAATAGTTTGATTGTAATGTTACTCAGTGGGGACCTCTTTGGGTTTATCCTACTTGGAGTTGAACATCTTGAATGTGTAGGTTCATGTCTTGTCACATTTGGGAAGTCTTAAACCATTATTTCTTTCTGCTCCTTTCTCTCTCTCACTTCCCCTTTTGGGACTCCCATATGTGTTGGCCCGCCTGATGGTTTCCCATAGAGCCTCAAGCTTTGTTCATTTTTTAAAATTCTTATTTCTTTCTGTTCCTCAGACTGGATCATTTCTATTAGTCTATCTTCAAGCTCACTGATTCTTTCTTCTGCCAGCTCAGATTTGCTTTTGAGACCCTCTGAGAGCTTTGACAGGAGCTCTGGTGGTGCAGTGCCTAAGGCATTTGATTACTAGACAGAAGGTTGGCAGTTCAAACCCACCATCTGCTCTGCATAAGGAAGATGGGGCAATCTACTTCCATAAATTGCTTTCTCCATTGGAAACCCAATGGGGATTGCTATGAGTTGGAATCAACTCAATGACAGTGGATTTGAATTTAGTGAATATTAAATTTCAGTTCTCATACTTTTCAGCACCAGAATTTCTGTTTGGTTCCTTTTTATACGTTATTTCTCTTTATTGATATTCTCATTTTTTTCATAGTTTTTTCTGATTTCCTTTAGTTCTTTGTCCATGTTTTCGTTTAGCTCTTTGAATGTATTTAAGATAGTATGTTTTCAAGTCTTTACCTAATATGTCCAATCTCTTGGTTTTCTCAGGGATGGTTTGTTTCTGTCTCTTTATTTTGTTCCTTTAAATGGGCGATCCCTTCCTATTTCTCTGTATGCATTGTGATGTTTGTGTTGTTGTTGAAAATAGACCATTTGATTTATATAATGTGATAACTATGGAAATCAGATTCTCCCCCTTCTTTGGTGTTTGCCGTATTCTTCCTTTCTTTGGCTTTTTTTTTTTTTTTTTTAATGGTTGAAGGCTGTAGTAGTCTATTGATTTAGTCACTTTTCCTAACTGTTTTTGAAAAGATTGGACAACTTCATGTGTGTACCCTGAAGTCTGTGTTCAATGTTCTGACATATTTTCAGAAACGTCAGGAGTTTAAAAAAAGAAAATAAGTTAACAAAAGGCAATAACCAAACAAACTCACTGCTGTGGAGTCAGTTCCAACTCATAGCAACCCTTCCTTGGGTTCTACTGAAGTAGATTGCCCCATCTTCCTTCCACAGAGTGGCTGGAGGGTTTGAACCTTCTGGTTAGCCTTCTGGTTAGCACTCAAATGCCTTAGGCACTACGTCACCAGAGCTCCTCTTTGAGAGTAGTGCCTTAGGCATTTGACTGCTCACCAGAAAGCTGGCGGTTCAAACCCACCAGCCACTCCATGGAAGGAAGACTGGGCAATCTGCTTCTATAAACATTTTCCACCTCGGAAACCCAGTGGGGGGTCACTATGAGTTGGGATCCACTGGATGGCAGTGAGTTTGGTTTCTTTAAAAAACAATAGGGGGGAGGGAAAAAAAAAAAAACCTCTTGCAGTCTTTGCAGATTGACTCTGTGCTGGGCGGTCTTTCGACACTAAGTTAAGCTTACACTGGGTACTGGGCTAGAGATCAGCCTAAAGTGAAAGCTTAGCATTTTCTTAGGTCTTTCCTGGGCATGCGTCTTGCGCTGGGCATGCGTCTTGCAGCTTTCTAAATTCCCTAGTATACACTGGTGTCTCTGAATGCCCCAACTGCTCAAAGAAACACTTCTAGGCTCCTTGACCTTAGCCCTAAGCTTTCTATTGTGTGTCTTGAATGCCCTCTGTTGCCCCAGACAGCTACAATCCTTTTCAGTCTACTCTTCAGTGCTGGGCTATGCTCCCCTCTCCTCTGCCCTCAGGTATCTCCAAGATGGACAGAACAGAGATGTACTTTTTGCACGGGTCTTTGGGTAACCACTCAACAGGTTCAAACAGACAAACACGGTACTCTGTGCATAAAGTGGGATCTCTTCCCTTCAGAATCAAGGACCAAGGTATCACACTGGAAACGGGCTGTCTGCTGAGCCAGGGACAGGGTAGAGATGCAGTTGAGTAACAAAAAGCCACAAACTTTCTTGACATTTTCTTGGTTCAGGGTCCAACTGGTTGCTGTAAACCTATGACCATTACTGGAGTTTTATTTTGACAGTTTCTACTCGGTTTTTGATGTTTCTTTGGGGGACAGAAACATGGAGCTTCATACTACACCATCTTGGTGATGTCATCACTGACTTACTCTCTCAAAATGTTTCAATAAGTATATTTCAATATAATAAGCTTCCTTTGCAATCGCATGCATTTTATTTGGGGTATTTAAAAAATGCTCTGAGTAAAAAATACACAAAAAGCTAAAATTCCTGCTCTAGGGACTCCTTTGCCTCCCGGAGTGGTTCAGGAAATGGCTTCCCAGGGCTTATGAGGACAGGTGCAGCCTCATAGCAAAGTTGGACTCATACAGAGCAATCAGAGCTCTCTCTCAGATCAATGAAGCAGAAGCTAAAAGACTTTTCTAACAACAGATTTAGCTCTCCTGGAGTCACACTGCTCACAAAAGGCAGAGAGGAGAGATGTGTGTGTGTGTGTGTGCTTCCTGTCTGGTTCCTCCTCTCCCTGCCTAGCTCAGCAATTGGCAGAGATGCAGTATTCCTTTCCTCCCATTATCTCCACCCTGCTATTCTTCTTGGAAGCCCTTCCCTACTTGCTCTATGCTCAGATCCCACTATTCCTTCCTGACTCCATGTCAGCAATCTACTTCATCTACCCCTTTCTTCTTGGCTTCTGCATTTTGGTTGTAGTATTAGTTGATTATTGCCACCATAATGCTGTGTTACAAACCAGCCCAAAATTCAGGGTTCACAACAACGATTGGTCTCACTTTTGGGTCTGCAGGTTAACTAACATCAATCTATCTTGGACTCAGGTTTTCTCTCTGTGTCTCATGCTCCTGGGATCAGCAGCTCTGCAAGTCATGTTCGTCTTATGTCAAATGGCAAAAGAACAAGAGGGGTGAGTGAAAATACCCCCATGTCTCTTGAGGACTCAGCCAAATATTGGTTCACTATCATTTCCACTCATATTTCATGAGCCAAATCCAGTTGCATGGGTAAGCCCAACATCAGTAAGGTGAGGAAATAAACTCCATCCACATCAGTGGGAGATAATCCAAAGCTACACAGCATAGGGTGCAGATGAATAGTTCTAATGCAGGGAGTGTATGATGGATTTGGAACAATGATTTAATCTACCACAGTCATCTATCCTCAACAACTCCTCCAAGATACCCAAGGAATTAGGAGGCTATTGGTCCTAGTTACTTTACCAGTAGAAAGAAAAACACCTTCCCCTTCAGTCTTCTTCAGCTCCTAAGATGAACCTGTGACCCACCTTTCCTATGAATGGACTGCTCACTGGATCACTCAGTGCAGTTTTAGAGAGAGAGGGAGCTGCTGTAGGCCTTCCCACATCCTCCAAACCCAACATCCTCTTGATTCTCAGGCTCTGGAGTAAAGCATGGACATGTTCTCACCTTTCATGTTCAATCTTTTCAAATTTCTATTCTACTTTCTCATTTTCCAGAAACACTCCAACCAGATGTGTCTTTCTCCTAGATGAAATAAGTCTTTAAAAGTTACAGATGTTTCTTGTACAGTCAAATAGGATTCAGATTTAGGGAAGGGGTACAGGCAAGAAAGAGGCAGAAGTGCATATTTAACATGTTTTTTGACAGACACTCTTCAGGGTACAAAATCTACATATTTAGGAGGAAACTTTTGAGAACAGATGAAAAAGAAAAGTTCAGAAATCATCACTGAACAAATAGCAACTTTCAAATGTGGCTTCGATTTATTCTGAGAGATGGCAGTCACACTACCACTGAGCACTTAACTGAATCCACTTAAGTGGAAGGAATCCACTTAGTCCTGTGATGGGCAAGAGTAGTTAACTACAAAATTGGCAGCTCCCATTGTTCATGTTGGAGACTGTGGCCTGACATTAAAACATGAACGGCATAGCAACGTCTCACCATGATGACAGGAAATGAAGGACAAGCCCAGAATGGGCTTCAAGGCATTATTGCTGGCTGAGACCTGTTGAACAGCACTGCTGAATGCTTACAAATGTGCACCAAAAAAGCAGAAGGTGGCACATGATATCTGGTGTTCAAGGTCACTGCCAGTTCACTTCTGCAGTGGCGTGAATTGCTTTGATATGGCTATTCTAGCCATAGTCTTGTTACTCCTGTGAAATGATTGGGTGGGACTATGCAAATAAGGTGCACATGTCCCACAAAGGAGATTGGACAGTTTTTCTCATGTAAATAAGGTGAACGGAACCCTTGTAGGGGTTCAGTTAGTTTGTGGTCTTTCTGAGGGATGGGGAGGACATGCCTTGAAATTAGTAAGGAACCTGCTTTACAACCAGCTTCCTTGACAGAGGTTTTAGGGAGAGACATGGGAGAGACATGGAGAGAGAAGGGCTGTAATACTGAAGACTATGAGACATAGTAAGAGCAGCAGCAGTACAAAAAGGAAAAACCAGGAGACTGGCATTAGCCAGCTGCAATGGGTCTGGGGGCAGCAGATTGAGAAGTTGTCCCAATGGAAGAACTATATCCTGAGTTGTCCCTATTACTTCCAAGTTGATCCTGATTCTGAATTATAACCTGTTATTTCGCTAATAAACACTATAAATTGTACGTATGGTTTGTGAGTTCTGTCAGGCATTGCAGCAAATTACTGAACCTAAAGATGGGAGGAGGGAGCTCTGGTAGCGTAGTGCCTAAGGTACTTGACTGCTAACCAGAAGGCTGGCGGTTCAAACCCACCAGCCACTCCTCAGAAGGAAGATGGGGCAATCTACTTCCATAGTGATACTGCCTCGGAAACCCAAGGAGGGGTCGCTATGAGTCGGGTCCGACTCAATGGCACATAACAACAAAAACACAACAAAGACAGGAGGAAGGGTACTGAACAGAGGAGGAGGAGTTGGTGTTAGAGATGGAGTGGTACAGCAGTTTGGAGAAGTTGGACATTTGGGATATCTTTAACCTCTGCCTCATAGGAAATGACTGTGCTGATTCTTACAAATTATTCATTTAACTTCATATCAAAAGTGCACAACCCCTGGAAAACCCACTCATTGGATCACCTATGTGCACTCATGTTCTACACCAATGACAAATATTAAAATGGAGGACAAATAAATATAAAAAGAAGAGAGAAAACCAAGTACTGTGAAAAAAAACTGACACTGCGTAAGAGGAGGGCAGGTGAAGAGAGGCAGGGCTCAGAACACACAGTGCTTGGTAGATGATGGTATGGATTTACTTCTCTCCCCAAGAACATCAGAAAGCAATATTACACTTTTTATTTATTTATATATTTGTTTACGGCAGAGATTAGATTAAAATACAAGCACTTAGCCCTGTATGCACTGGCGGTTCAAACCCACCAGCCACTCCTTGGAAGGAAGGTTGGGCAATCTACTTCCATAGTGATACTGCCTCGGAAACTCAAGGAGGAGTCGCTATGAGTCGGATCTGACTGGACAGCAATGAGTTTTGTTTTGTTTTGTTTGGCTTAGCACTGTATGCTAAATAGTTACTGCCCAATATATTTATCTATTATCTCAAAGATTATCATGAACTCACTCAGGGTAAATATAAACCTCATTTATAATGAAAATTATACTTCCATTTTTGTTTGGCATTTTATCTATTCCATTTTTAGTTTTCTTTTAATCTGATCACAAGTTTTGCATCAAAAACAAGTATGATAAACTTAAATCTCTATTAAAACTAAATAAAAATATGTCTATGTACATATATACACACATATATGTCTGTGTGTACATATATAGAGTGAGAAACAATTTTTCTTAAAACTATCTGCAATTTTTAAAAATTCCATGGGTTTTGGCAGCAGCCTTTTGTTGTTATTGGGAATATACACAGCAAAGCATACATCAATCGACAGTTCCTACATGTACAATTCAGTGACAATGAACCGCATCACCATTGTCACCCTCCTTTGCTGAGTTGTTCCTCCTCCATTAATGTAAAGTCAGTGCCCAATAAGGTTCCCATCTAATTTTTCAAGTTGCTGTTGTCAATTTCATCCCATATGGCTAGCTCAGAATGCTCAAGAGCGTAATGCCCTAGGCTTGGCAGCAGTCTTGATTTTGAGGACTGGAGAGGTGAGTAATGAAGTTTGGGGTAACACCCCAAGGAAGTCAGCCTCAAACTATGTTTCAGGGCAAGAAAGTTCTCATGATTGACCCTAGTCTACCTTGTTGTTGTTGTTGTTTTTTGCTTCTTCTCTGTTCTCTTACCCCAACTACCATAATTTGGACTCTCTTCTTGAGTTGATATTGTCTGAGGAAAAGAAAATGTCAAGTGTCTTTCAGACATCAATAGTTCTACAAGTAATTAATTACTTTTTTTCTCCAGTCTGTCAAGTGCCATCTAATATCTTTGATTTATCATTCCCTACAGTCCCCTACTCAGGTAAGGATAACATCATCATCTGCAGAGGAGGCAGCTGACAACCAGAGTTCAATAATTTGCCCACCATCTATCAGCCTGTCATTGAAGTCGAGAGTGAGCAAATGCATGCTTTTATAAGCACTGGTTTAAATTCCCTGAGGTCCCTGGCTGCTCCTTCAGCTTTTATCACTACTAAACATGAAGAAAGGAGCCCTGGTAGCACAACAGTTAGAGCACTTAACTGAAAGTTTAGAGATTCAAACCCAGCTGCCCTGCAGGAGAGAGTCCTGGCAATCTGCTTCTGTGAAGATTGCAGCCAAGAAAGCCCTATGGGGAAGATGCACCCACCTACCCCAGGGAGATGTACCCCTTAGCTCAACCAGCCATGAGACATCAGAGCGGCAGCATTTACACAGAGGGAAAGCTGGGCAGACAGGAGTGCACAGATAAGAATGGGGGAGGTAGTCACAGGGAGAGGAGGAGAGTTTTTTTATGGTTGGGGATTGTAATTAGGGCTGTGAAATCAAATGTGCATGAACTGTTGAATGTAAAACAAATCTGCTTTGTAAATTTGTATCCAAAGCACAATAAATAATGGTAATAATAAAAACCCTGTGGGGAAGTTCTACTCTGTCACGTGGGGTCATTATGAGTCAGGACAGGTTCAATGGCACCCAACAACAATGAAGGAAAAGATGTTATAAGCTGAAGACCTTTCTGATTCCTAAAAGATATATCCTACATGACATCTGCTTACCCAAATGTCAAGAGGACCACCCTACAATTTGCCAGAACCTGTTCCATGGTTGGGAGGAGCTCGGAACAAGAAGAAAAAAGGAAAAGGGGAAAACCAAGATGTTAATTTTATGGGTCACATTTCTCAAGTCAGAGAAGCCTCTGAGTGGGTTTTTTAGCTTCAGTCTCCATAAAACACAAATTCTCCCCTCTTTAAGGGAAATTCAACACTGCCAAGAGCTAGAACACTGGCCAGCAAAGCTTCTCCTTCTTGGTCTGTAGGACTCTGCTTGGATGTCCTCCAAAAAGCCTTCCCCAACACCCCAAGATAGGGCTGGGTTGTGGGTCCGTCAGCACTGATCACTCTCTACATCTATGTGTTCCCCAGCCTCGTCCCCTGTACTCCACTGATTGTGAGCTCCCAGAGGGCAGGACTCAAACCCTGGCACAGGGTAGGCATTCCATAAACCCTTCGGAAACAAAATTGAATTTAAATCCTCTCTGTAGTACACCACCCAAGTAAAGTATATCTCCTTCTTCTGTCATCATGAAGGAATTTTCTAGGGATGTTTCCAAATAATTAAAGTTGACCTATTAAGCCTGAAAGTGTATTTGTTACTGATTTTTTCTAAATTTTTTTTGTATTTCCTTGGCTTGTTGATAAAATACAGCAGATATAATGTAATCTTTCCTTGATGTCTTGGGGTGTGTTCATTGGCTTGTGAGTTTGGCTGCTCTAGAGATTTAAAATGGCTTCTTTACAAGAGACCACATTTCTCTCACATGTAACAATGCAGGAATAAATAGGCCATGGCTCTTATGGTGACTATGCAGGGTCAAGGACCCAAGTTCTTTCCATCCTCTTATTCTGCCATCCCAGGGTATTACTCTTCTCACCACCTTAGTCCCCAGCATTGCATTCCAGCCTGTGGAAAGGAAAAGGCAGAAAGAGAGAGCTTGTATGACTTGGCACATCTCATTTCTCCTCCCCCTCAAGGGATAAAACTTATCCACACCTACCAACGAAGCAGACTCAGAAGCCAGCCATGGTCCATGTAAGAGTTGGGGTTCTATTAATAAGGCAGTTGTTGTTGTTACGTGCCGTCGAGTCATCTCTGACTCATGGAGACCCCTCCTTGGGTTTCTGAGGTGATATCTCTATGGAAGTAGATTGCCCAATCTTCCTTCCAAGGAGTGGCTGGTGGGTTTGAACCACCAACCTTCTGGTTATCAGTCAAGTGCCTTAGGCACTATGCCAGAAGGGGAGAACTTACCAGGTCAACCACAGACATCTTTATGAATCTTAAACATGGTTTAAAAAAAAAAAAAAACATTTGCCAGCAAGTCCACTCCAATTCATGACCATTCCATGTTTGTCAGAGAGAATTGTGCTCCATAGAGTTCCCAATGGACGGTTTTTCAGAAGTAGATCACCAGGCCTTACTTCCAAGGTTCCTCTGGGTGGATTCACATCCCCATCCTTTTGGTTAGCAGTTGAGCACATTAACCATTTGCACTATCCAGGAACTAGGTTGGGTAATCTACTTCCATAGTGATACTGCCTCGGAATCCCAAGGAGGAGTCGCTATGAGTTCGATCCGACTTGATGGCACGTAACAACAACAACAACATATTGCTTTTTGGTGTTTCCTGCCAGGACAGCTGAAATGTGCAGGGCTGATTCCTAGCAAGATCCAGACTGCTGGAGTTTACAGTTTCTGCATTTTCTCAGTAACCACTAGGCTGTCAATCTACATTTCTTATTGTTAAAGTGTCCTTGCTAGGCAATGTACCAAACGTGAGTGATAAACATGGTGGCATTGAGGAAGAGGAAGACAGAGAGAGGTACATGGGAGGTACAGACAACAAAGATGAACCCTTTTGCATATACAGTACTGTGTTGTCAGTGAAGGCAAACATGGGTATACAGGTGGATAGATGGGTGGATGGGCTGAACTATTAGGTATGTCTATGAAGCAGGACTGTACCCAAGACAATGCATAGGGCTGGCAGACAATGGTCCTATAAGTGTATATGTATGATCTGTAAAAATTCCCAGGTGTATAGAACAGCTGACACGCGACAAAGTTGTAGTCACTTCTTGGTCACAGCCAGCTACCCAAAGTGACTGAGTAGTTGAACCTGTGGGCTCGGGACCATAGTCGCAGGGGACATCAAGTTCAATTGGCATAACATACTACACAAACATTGTCCCACCTCCTATTTTGGCGAGTAGTGACTGGGATCTTAAAAGCTTGCAAGCAGGGGAGTTCCGGCAAGATGGTGGACTAGGCAGAAGGATTGCACAGACCCTCTTCAACAAAGAAAAGGGAAACCAATTAACACAGACACAGAAG
>NW_006921621.1:13868144-13927378 GCF_000298275.1 Orycteropus afer afer
GAAAGAAGGGCTGCTTATGCATAGGGAGACAGCTCAGGGGGCAGGAGTGCATGGAGGGATGGACACAGGGAAGAGGTAACTATTGGGAGGAAGTGGGAGGGGAGATGTTGCATTGTGGTAAATTGTGGTCAGTGTCATGAGACAAAGTGTATGTGAACTGCTGTATGGAAAGTGAATCTGCTCTGTAAATTTTCACCCAAATCACAATAAGAAAAAAAAAAAAGTGTCCTTGGTATTAGCAGCCACACCTCCTAATCTGCCAAGAGTAAGAAAACCAACTACCCAAAAGTTTTAGAATTATACACATTAAGTACACATACGTAAATGATCAGATGGGAGTTAAGCAGAGCATGGCAGTTAGCAAGAGAGGCTCTGGAGCCAGGCTATCTGGTTTCAAATTCCTGCTCTACCATTTACTGTCTGTGTGACCTTAGACAAGTCACTTAACATCTCTTAGTTTCTCCACCTATAAAATGAGAATAATAGTAATGTACCTCGTTGAGTTGTTGTGAGGATTAAATATGTAAAGCATGCTACTTGGGACATAGGAAGTACCCAAAGAGGGATGTTGTCATTGCTAAGTATTGTTGAGCCAGTTCTAAATCACAGCAATCCCATGTACAAGAGAATGAAGCACTACCCAGTCCTGCACCATCCTCACAATCATTGCTACATTTGAGCCTATTGTTCCAGCCACTGTGTCAATCCACCTTCTTGAGGGTCTTCCTCTTTTTTGCTGGCCCTCTGCTTTACTAAGCATTATATCCTTCTCCAGGAAATGGTCTCTCCTGATAACATGTCCACAGTATGTGAGACGAACTCTTGCTATACTCACTTCTAAGGAACATTCTGAATGTACTTCTACCAAGACATATTTGTTGGCTTTTCTGGCAGTCCATGGTATTTTCAATATTCTTCACCAACACCATAATTCAAATGCATCAATTCTTCTATCTTCATTATTCATCGTCCAACTTTTGCATACATATGAGGCAACTGAAAATACCATGGCTTGGGTCTGGCACATTCAATCCTCAAAGTGACATCTTTGCTTTTTAAAACTTTAGACAACGAATGTGACATCATTCCTCTTCAATTTGGCATTCCCAATATAGTAGGACATTTTGTTGTTGTTGTTATTTGCCGTCGAGTTGGCCCCGACTCATAGCGACCCCTCCTTGGGTTTCCGAGGCAGTATCACTACGGAAGTAGGATTGCCCAACCTTCCTTCCAAGGAGTGGCTGGTGGGTTGAACCACCAGCCTGCTGGTTAGCAGTCAAGTGCCTTAGGCACTATGCTACCAGAGCTCCTATAGTAGGCCATACAGCTGTCCAATTCAAAATGGCCAATACCAGTCTCTTTCAGCTCACAAATGCCTAGTATATCTATCTCCACACATTCAATTTCTTTGTTGACAACTTCCAATTGTCCTAGGTTTGTGCTTTGTACACTTCACATTTTGATTATTAATGTATGTTTGCAGCTATTTCTTCTCATTTTGAGGCATGTCACATCAGCAAATGAAGATCCCCAAAGCTTTACTCCATCCACGTCATTAAGGTCAATTCTACTTTGAAGAGGCAGCTCTTCCCCAGTTGTATTTTGAGTGCCTTCCAACCCGAGGGGCTCATCTTCCAGCACTTTATCAGACAACACTCCACTGCCATTCAAAAGGTTTGCACTGGTCAATATTTTTAGAAGTAGATGGCCAGGTCCTTCTTCCTAGTCTGTCTTAGTCTGGAAGCTCTGCAGAAACCTGTCCACCATGGGTGACCCTGATGGTATTTGAAATACTGGGACCATAGCCTTCAGCATCATAGCAACATTTAAGCCACCACAGTATGACAAGTGACAAATGAGTGGTAGCAAAAAGGGGTAAACAAAACAAACAAACTCACTGCCGTGGAGTCAGATCTGACTCGTAGCGACCCCTCCTTGGGTTTCTGAGGCACTATCATTACAGAAGTAGATTGCCTAATCTTCCTTCCAAGGAGTGGCTGGGGGTTTGAACCGCCAGCCTTCTGATTAGCAGTCAAATGCCTTAGGCACCATGCCAATAAAATAAGTCACTGACTCAACAGGCTCTGAGTGAGTGAGGGTGAGAGAAGCCCTCCTCTGAATTGAAGTTTGTGAGCTTTATGGCAGCACTTCTTGCTGCTCAGAGGCACCTTCCCCTCGCTCCTGTATTCTGAGCTGCGTCCCAGATGGCTAAATTTGCTGCCAGAGAGCCAGAGGGACGAAGTGCCCTTGTAAATTGGAATCAACTTGAATTTTGATATGTTTTATCTCACTCACATCCTGCATGTATATTTAATAGCCTCTCAAAGACAAAAGCGTAAGCTGATAGCAAATGACAATTGCACTAATGTCAGGATTCCTAATTGGGTTTACTTTTCCATTCTCCAGACCTCCCACACAGACAGGGGCACCATCTCATGAAGGGATAATGGAACTTTAAGTTCTAATTTATTAGACTATCTTTTGTGGGAGGACTTCCCATCATAAGTCTCTAGACCAAAGTAACTGTCTCCATCCCTAAGAGCTGAAACAAGGAGAGGGAATTCGCAGGAAAGTCAGACACTGGTGAGGGAGCACCCTGATTCCCTGGGACCACAGTCATCACAGAATGCCTGCCTTTGTAGCATGAGTTCTGGAAGACAATGCATCCAAACATCCAACTTATAGGAAGTAGTGTGTCCAAATGTCTTTGCAAAAGGACAAAGATTTGATGATAAATTAACCTGTAGAATAAAGAAAAGAAGCCCGGGTGGTGCAATGGTTAGTGACTTGGCTGCTGGCCAAAAGCCTGGCAGTTGGAATCCACCCAGTGACTCCATGGAAGAAAGACTGGGCCAACTGCTCCCATAAAACCTAGGAAACCCTATGGGGGCAGTTCTTCTCTGTCACGGGGGTCACTATGAGTCAGAATCAACTCAACAGTACCCCCAACAACAGAATAAACACCCCAAATAAAAAAAAACAAAACAAAGAAAAATAAAACCAGTATCAAAATAATGGACTTTGACAGCAGAGCCACATATACTACATGTACTGTATTAAGACATGGAGTCTTTGTCTCATAGCCTGTCGCTGGTTTTTTAAATGAAATTATGATCAATCAGGGCGTGCCACTGTCTCAACATTTTCCTCTTTGTTTATTTCAAGGAACAGGATAGCACTGACTCTTATTTTTCTATATACTCTCTTTTCATGTTTTATTTAATTTTGAATAGGTAATTCACTTATATAGCTAGCAAACTCAAAAACTATTTTAAAAAATAAAAATAAGAAGGTGTATAAAGAAAAGGCTCCCATCCCCCATCTGGTCAAGCCTACCTCCACTCCCAGCCCAACAGAAACCTCTGTTGTTTCTTGTGTATCCTTTCCAGAGCTATACAGATTCGTATTAGGTTTCCCTACTTTTGCGGACATTAGTAGTAAACAGTACACATTACTCTGCATGTTTTCCTTTTCACTTTTAGAGACCTTTTCCATAGCATTACATAAAACCAAAACCCAACCAAACCAGTTTTAAACAGTGACTCTCCCTTGCATCCTGACACCTTCTCAACTCTCACCCCCAACAAACACACACACACACACACACACATTTCCTTCTCTCTCTCTTAGTACAATCTAGGCTAAGCGCTCCTGCTCAAAACTCCCTTCTATCACGTAAGAAAAAAAAAACCTCACTGCCATCGAATCTCTTCTGACTCATAGCTACTCCCACTGGGTTTCCAAGGTTGTAAATCTATACAGAAGCAGAATGCCTCATCTTTCTTCTGCAGAACAGCTGGTGGTTTTGAACCACCAGCCTTTTGGTTAACAGTTAACAGCCAAATGCCTTACCCACTACACCACCAGAGCTCCTTCTACCACTAACCTCACTCACTGCCATAAAGTAGGATCTGAGTCATAGCAACTCACTCTTTGGGTTTCCAAGGTGATATCACTACAGAAGTAGACTGCCCAACCTTCCTTCCAAGTCAAACCACTAGCCTGTGTAAAATTCACACATGAACATCATACCTAACGGAGCTGAGCCCATGTGTGAACTAAGTTCTGTAATCCCCCTGGTAGAGGTTGAAGAGCAGCATTTAGTTCCTCTGATTAAGGAGTCCTGGTGGCACAGAGGTTAAGCACTCAGCTGCTAACTAAAGGGTGAGCAGTTTAAACCTACCGGCTGCTCTGCAGGAGAAAGATGGGGCTGTTGCTTCCGTAAAGATTATAGCCTTGGAAACCTATGGGGCAGTTCTACTCTGTCCTGGAGGTTCCCTATGAGTTGGAATTGACTAGATGGCAATGGGTTTTGGTGGCACAAATGGTTAAGTACTCAGCTGCTAAATGAAAAGTTGGCCATTCCAACCCACCCAGCCTCTCATTAGGAGAAAGACCTGGAGTTCTGCTCCCAAAAAGATCACAGCCGAGAAAACCCTGAGGGGCATTTCTACTCTGTCACACCAGGTCATTGTGTGTCAAAACTGACTGACACCCAATAACAACAATTTCTCTGATTAACTCATTACCACCCATGGTCAGAATTCAAGAACAAGATCCTATCAGCAGGGGCCCCAAGGCTGAGAAGCTTCCCCATGAAGGAGAATTTGGAAACACACTAAGACATGCAAAGGTGTTGTGATAGAAGGAGGCAGCATGAAGGAGGAGCCTAGCAAGAGAGTGGGCTGTTGAGTCTTGGCAGCTGTGGTGGTATAGTGCCTAAGGCACTTGACTGCTAACCAGAAGGCTGGCAGTTCAAACCCACCAGCCACTCCTCAGAAGGAAGGTTGGCCAATCTACTTCCACAAAGATGCTGCCTCAGAAACCCAAGCAGGGGTCGCTAGGAGTCAGAACTGACTCAATGACAGTGAGTATGATTTGGTTGTCTATGCCCAGGCCCATACCCACCCCTACATTTGTACTGTGCCTTACTATCTATTTTTCAAAGTGCTTTACGTCTTTATCTTATAACAATCTTTAATAAGCAAAATACATATAATTTCCTAATTTCACAAGAGAGGAAGATGAAATGTTTTGCACATGATCACATAGGAAATTAGTAACAGGCAGAGCTGGAATTCAAATCCAGGCCACTGTAGCCCTTTTCTCATGCTATTTCAATGACATCTCAAAGTTCACTAACGTCCAGATATTGAAGGAGAACTAAAAAAGGAAAGAAAATAACACTCGCTGAACAGTTTCTGCAGGATCAGCACTATATTGTTGTCGTCCGGTTCTGTCAAGTCGATTTTCGACTCATAGCCACGGGACAGAGCAGAACTGCCCTACAGGGTTTTTTAGGCTGGAATCTTTAAGGGGCAGATCACCAAGTTCTCCTAAGGAGCCACTGGGTTGGATTCCAACCACCAACCTTTCTGTTAGCAGCGAGCACTTAACCCTTGTGCCACCAGGGCTCCTTGATCAGTACTATACAAGACTCTTTCTCATCCTTACCCTAATTCTTCAAACAACCTATCCCATTTTACTAGTGAGGAAAACAAGGCTAAGGGGCTAAAAAATGTATTCAAAGTCAGGGGTTAATAGTTGATAGTGCTGGAATTCCCAGATCTGCTTGAATTCAAAGACCCTGGTTTCCTACTTCACTGCCATGTCTTAAGAAAGCTGGGAAACATAGAGCCTGGTGGAACCACTGAGACTATGGCCCCTAGCTGCCCTTCAGGTCTGGAGTTGAACCCACACCTGTGGTTTCCAGCCAAACAAAAGACAGGCATATGAGTTGAACATTTACCTCAGGTAGATACACTCCTTGGAAAGAACAATCATGGGAGAAAGAAGGGCTGCTTATGCACAGGGAGACAGCTCAGGGGGCAGGAGTCCACGGAGAGACGGACACTGGGAAGAGGTAACTATGGGGAGGAAGTAGGAGGGGTGCTGTTGCATTGTGGTAAACTGTGGTCAATGTCATGAGACAAAGTGTATGTGAACTGCTGTATGGAAAGTGAATTTGCTCTGTAAATCTTCACCCAATTCACAATAAAAAAATTAAAAAATTTTAAAAATCTGGGAAACAAGATTCAACTGTACCCAACAGCTAACCCTCTCTGCCTTGTCCAAATCCCATTGTTGTTGTTAGGTGTCTTGATGTAGATTCTGACACATAGCGACCCATGTGACAGAGTAGAACTGCTCCATAGGGTTTTCTAGGCTATAATCTAATACAGGAGCAGATTGCCAGATCTTTCTCCCATAGAGTGGCTAGTGAGTTTGAACCACTGACCTTTTGGCTAGTAGCCAAACCCTTAATGGTTACACCACCATTACAGAGCCGAAAAATCCAGAAACTCATTTTCCAGGCTTATTTTGCAGCTAAGATTAGTGATATGATCCAGTCTGGCCAATGAGACAGATGTTTCTGGGAAATATGCTTTCTGATGAGAGTCAAGTGGGTCATTTGGAGCTGCTCTTTCTCGTTTTCCAGTGCCTTGAGCCTGTAATGTCTACAGTTGCATGAGGGTGAAGATCTATTTCTAACTTCAAGCTCCACGTGCAGTCTCAGGTACACAGTCCCAGCTGCCATGGAGTTGACTCTGACTCCTGGCGACCCCACGAGTGTAAGAGTAGAGCTGTGCTCAAAGGGTTTTGGATGGCTGATTTTTCAGAAGGAGATTACCAGGCCTTTCTTCTGAGGTGAAGAAGAGTGAAGAAGATAGAAAGTAGAGAGAAAAGCAGCTCAAGAGAACTTTATATTATTCTCCTAAGAATTAGAGGCCCCACAGTACGGTATGGATGGCAGACCAGAGAGAGGAAAGATAAAGAACACAGTCTTCAAAGCCAACAGAACTTCATGTAGTTATTCTAAAAGTTAAAATCTCAACTAACAGACATATCCTGAATCCTCTTCTCCCTTGGACAATAACTGTGACACCTTGGTAGATCTTAAATACGTAATCATTTCTCTTTTAAATAGCATCTTTTTAAGTTTAAAAACGTATGACCCTGAAGGCCAGCTTCCTTTCTCTGCTGAAGGTCACAAAGCCCCTCCTCCCCTGCTGACCTCAAGGCAATTCTTAGAAGGGCGGCACTCCTGTGAAAAAGAAGCCTGTAATTTTGAAGTTCAAAGAAACAGGAAGTCAGAGTCTATTAACTCTGGCTATTGAGCAATCAATCCCCTTCTTCCTTCCTGCAAAGTAGTTCTTATTTTTAAATCCTGTCTGTGGTCTTTTTTTCTACAAAGGAATGAGGGTCCTTAAGACACTGCACTAACTCCAGAATCACTTGCTTTCAAACTTCTTACAGGAAATGCATAATGTTTTCATTGTTCAAGCCACAGTTAGCTGTGAATTTTGAGCACAAAGTAGAATTCAATTTGAAAAACATTTACAGATACTTACTATGCAACTGCAAACAGTTGATGCCCTCAGCTTCTAACCTGAAGTTTGGAGGTTCAAGTCCACCCAGAGGCACCTGGGAAGAAAGGCCTGGTGATCTACTTCTGAAAATCAGCCGTTGAAAAACCCTTTGGAGCACAGCTCTACTCTGACACACATGGGGTCGCCATAAATCAGAATCAACTCAATGGCAGCTGGGACTATATACCTAAAACTGCACAGGAGCTTGAGGTTAGAAAGAAATTTCACACATTCTTGCCCTCTAGTAGCTCACATTCTAGCAGGGAAGGAGATAAAAGCTCAACTAATGATACTACAAACTAAAATTTCATTTGTCCTGAAGTGAGAATCAAGTCACATAATGGGAGCACTCAGATTTGAAAAGGGGTGTGGGAAGAATACAGACAGGGCTGGCAAAGATCTCCCCTCAGCTGAGTTCTGGACCTCTCAGTATCCCTGGGCCTCTCGCCCATATTCACGGATCTTATAATCATCTCCATATGTTGTCTCCACTGTTGTCTCCACGGACAACTTGGATGGTGGCCTCCTTGAGAGCAGGAACGTCTTTAGTTTGAGAGTCTGACAATAACTGGGTGTGTGGCATTGATTTATTTGAATGCTGGGGAATTTTATCTGTAAAGTGGAAGGGAAATAGCACCTACATTATAGGACTTCTGTGAGGAATAAATGAGTTAATAAAAAAAGCCACTTGATTTTGCACATAAGTAGAGCTCAATAGATAGAGGATAGCAGCTCTGAAACGCTGCCCGGTCCTGCTTCATCCTCACGGTGGCTGCGTGTCTGAGTCCATTATTTTGGCTGTTGTGCCAGTCCATCTCTCCAAGGTCTCCCTTGTACTTGCTGGCCCTATACTTTACCAAACACAATGTCTTTCTTCAGCAATTGATCCCTCCTAATGCCACTCCTCGGAAGGAAGATGGGGGAATCTACTTCCATAGTGATACTGCCTAGGAAACCCAAGGAGTGGTCGCTATGAGTCAGGTCCAACTCGACGGCACATAACAATAACAATGACATGTCCAAAGTAAGCAAGTCGGACAAGATTCTGTTATGATCCATAAGGTTTTCACTGCCTAGTTTGTGTAAGTAAACTGCTAGCGTTTTTTCCTCATCTGACTTATTCTGAAGCTCTGCTGAAACCTGACCACCCTGGATGATCCTATCTACCAGTGAAATACCAGTACCATAGCTTCCAGCATCACAGCAACATGTAAGCCACAATAGGACAAACTGACAGTTGGGTGGTGACAACAAACAAAAACTAGTTGCCAACAAGTCGATTCAGACTCATAGTGACCCTATCTATTGGACAGTGTAGAATTTAGAACTGCTCCAAATGATTTCCAAGGCTGTAATATTTATGAAAGCAGACTGCTACATCTTTCTCCCTGGAGCCACTGATGGAGGCCAACTGCCAAGCTTTCAGTTAGCAGCCAAACGCCTAACCACTGAGCCAGCAGGGTCCTCCCACAATAAATAGTGGTTATTATTAATTACTGTGGACCCTTAAAAGGCTCTGGTGGCGTAGTAGTTAGAGCATTCAGCTGCTAACCAAAAGGTCAGTGGTTGGAACGCACTAGCCACTCCACGGGAGAAAGATGAGACCGTCTGCTTCCCTAAAGATTTGTTGTTGTTGTTGTTGTTATGTGCGGTCGAGTCGGACCGACTCATAGCGACCCCTCGTTGGGTTTCCAAGGCAGTATCACTACGGAAGTAGATTGCCTCATCTTCCTTCCGAGGAGTGGCTGGTGGGTTTGAACCCCCAGCCTTTTAGTTAGCAGTCAAGTGCCTTAGACACTACGCTACTTGGAAACCCTATGGTGGCCTAAAGGGTTGCTATGAGTCGGAATGGACTTGATGGTAGTGGTTTGGGTAGACTCTCAAAAAAATGTTTGTTGACTAAATAGCCTCACTCAATTCTCAAAACAACAGCCAGCAGGCAAGGGGGGGGGGGCGTTAAGCGCCACTTTACAGATAAAGAAACTGAGGCTGAGAGTAGTTTCAAGGGCTTTCAGCGCTGTTGTCTCCACGGATTAAGAGCAAAGTCCTGGCCTTTCGACACTGGAGTCTGTTATCCTTGAATGTCAGATCTGTAGCAGCTAGCACCCCTCGAACCAGGCCATCCCCGCGCCTTGACTAAGCCCGGTCCTCCTTCCAGGTCTTCAGCAACCTTCCCGTCACTAAGCAACAAGCAGACGCCAGCGCCCCCTTAACTGGGAAGGGGAGGGCTACGCATGCGCAAGACGAGCTCTCGGCTCCACCTACCCGTGGCTGGCAGAAAGAGAAGAAATAGAGGTCCCCAATCCTAGAGCCCCGGGGCCAGGCAATTAAAGGAGCCTGGGCTCTTGCAAGGGCTTGGCGGTCCAGTAGACTAGCGACAGCAACAGCATCACCTGGGAGCTTGCTAGAAATGCAGGATTTCAACCCCACTCCAGCCCTACGGTTCCCTGTCTGTATTTTAACAAGACCCCAGGAGATGTGTATGCACGTTAAAGTGTGAGAGCTTTGCTCTCCCAATCCCAATGAGGCAATGCCACAAATAAATGCATCAAACCAGGTACATTTCTGGTAGGGTGAACTTTTAACCTAGACGCTGGGGGATGGCGGGGGAAGCCTTGATGATTTATAAGAGGAAATCCCCAAATCAGGTTCCCTAAACTCAGTAAGGGTGAAAATTCCCTAGTATCTCCTCTATGAGTCCAGTGCAGTATGCATCATTGACTTCAGGTTCCTGCTGTCAAAGCCACTGGGGAAATCACAAAGGACAATTTCCACTTCCGGAGTAAGGGTGCTGTTGGTTTCAAATAAGATGAAAAGCAGGAGCTCAAGGAATGAGGTGTCTTGGAACTGCCCAGATAAGAAGGTCAAATGGCCAAACTAAAACCCAATCTGGTGCCAAGGGTTGGTTTTGACTCAGGGTGACCTCATGTGTGTCAGAGAACTGCTCCATAGGGCTTTCGTGGCAATGGATTGCTAAACAAAAGACTGGCAGTTAGAACCCACCCAACGGCTCTGTGGGGGAAAAGACCTGGCAATCTGTTCCCACAAAGATTATAGCCTAGAAAACCCTATGTTGTTATTGTTGTTACATGCCATCGAGTTGGATCCAACTCATAGTGACCCCTCCTTGGGTTTCCGAGGCGATATCACTAGGGAAGTAGATTGCCCAACCTTCCTTCCAAAGAGTGGCTGGTGGGTTTGAACTGCCAGCCTTCTGGTTAGCAGTCAAGTGCCTTAGGCACTACGTTATAGGGCAGTTCTGTTCTACTACATTGGGTCCTTATCAACCTTTACATAAGCGTTTCACCAGGCCTTTCTTCTGCAGTGCCACTGGGTAGGTTAGAATCACCGAACTTTAGGCTAACAGTCAAACACAAACCCTCTGCACCACTCAGAGACTTCAGGTAAAATGGCAACATAAGGAAGATCCCAGTTCTAGAGAAGACAAAGGATTGCTTTCTTCACCAGCAATGGAAGCAGCGCCCAAAATGCTGCTCACAAAACCCAACTGAACAGCTAAAAAAAAAAAAAAGATCCTATTTGCATTTCAAACCCTACAAAAATGACACGGGGTCAGCATCTTCTGAACCCCTCCAACCTCAAAGGGGGAAACAAAGTTACCAGCAACAGCCCAAGGCTTATTCCTATGAGTCTAGACAGGCCGCCATCTCCCAACCTTTTTACCAGTTCTGACACCAACTTCCCTTCCACGACACTCACTACTTCTCTGCTGGGTTTGATAATTCATTGCAATGGCCGCACAGAACTCTCAGACAATACTCACGATTATGGGGTTTATAAGGGAAGTAACAGGAGCTCTGATAGTGTAGTACCTAAGGCACTTGACTGCTAATCCGAAGGCTGGTGGTTCAAACCCATCAGCCACTCCTCAGAAGGAAGATGGGGCAATCTACTGTAGTGATACTGCCTCGGAAACCCAAGGAGGGGTCGCTATGAGTCGGGGCCGACTCGACAGCACATAACAACAACAACAACATAGGGAAGTAACAGGCTACAATTCAGGTTCAGGAACGTGCTCAGGATACAGTTGTTCAATCAGGACAGTCTCTCCGCTGCTGTGCCCTCAGACATGCCTCTCTGGCCCTTGGCCTTTCGGCCTGGCCTCTGCCCTGCTTGGGCAAGTGTTACAAAGCTCTTTCAGCTCTTGCTGCTCCACTGGCAAGCCTCTTGCCCAAAGGCTCTCAGCTTTCTCACTCCATGGGCCGGCAAGGCCACCGCTCTGTCTCATGCCTCTTGGTTCCTCAACCAGTCATCGCAGCTGGTCGTCTCCACCAAGGAGGTCCAGTGCAGGGATCTCTGGTCCAAGGACACACTCTACTCCAATTCTGGCTCTTCTCTCTTGATGTCAGTGAGATCCACCCCCCTTGGCCTCTGTTGTTGTTATGTGCCATTGGGCTCATTTTAAGCCCAGCAGCATGGCAAAAGTAACCAATCCTCACATCAGCGTTCCCTGCACCTTACTTACATGGTCCCACCTAGTAAACTGGTGGGAGTCACAAAGACTGGCTAGGAAAGCCATACCAAGTAATTCACTGCACCACAAACCCCAAGATGAAACTCCTACAAATACTATGACAGTGCATCAGTACTCCTGAAAGAAGTTGCCTGGTCAGTAACTGCCCAGTCTGAGGAGTTCTGTCTGTCTCCATCTATCTTGGGAAACTGTAAAACTCAAGTTTAACTTCCTTTTCAGATGACAGCAGCAAATCAGAATAAGCATATCCCACCTAGAAGAACCACTTGCTTCACTGGGAAATATTAAAAAGAAGAAAGTAATTCACCGATGGTAAGGACAAAATAATAAGACAGGAAAGAAAACTGCTTCAAACAAAAAGCAAAAAAAAAAAAAAACTATTGTCATCGAGTTGAGTCTGACTCAGAGCAATCCTATAGGGTTTCCAAGGCTATAAATCTTTACAGAAGACGACTGCCAGGTTCAAAACGCTGACCTCTTGATTAGCAGCCAGCTTTAAACAGAAAACAACTCAAAAAACACGTTTAAAAATTGCATGGTTTTTGGTGTGTATATTTTAACCTCAGTGTAAAAAAGAAAAAGAGCAAGAAAAGAAAAGAAAAAAAAATCTATTGCTTTACAATAGATAATGGTAGTCTAAAAACATGATGTTCCTACAGTAATGAAAAAAACTTTTTGGGCAAAATTTTTTTAAAAAAAGTTACTATCTGCTGTAGGTAAGGGCCTCACCTAGATTTCTTTGGCAAAACACTCCCATCTCAGTTTGGATAAGAATTTCAGTCATCTTAAGATCATCAATCCCATAGAAATCCATCTGCCTTTAGGTTCCTGTTCCAGAAACACTGGAAAAACCAAATCAGGCAAAGCACACTTTCCAACACCACCTTTAATCTGCATGGGCAGAGGGGGAAACAGGATCACAGGAGAGGCACTGGGGACTCTCTCCAAACACAAAGGTGAGAATTCACTATGGCTACAAAAACTCACGTGCAAAAAACTCCAGTTATCTTGAAGAAACTATGTTTAAAGCATTCCCGAATAATACAGCTCGCAAAGGATGGTGGCCAAAAGAGCCACGTGGATAGCTGAGGCTTCTTGGTGACACACTGACTTTAGCTCTGTTGTCCCTACAAGCCTTTAACCTTGGCAAATACTGAGAGGGCAGCAGAGAAACTCTGTGAGAACTCCAGCTGCACCCACAAGGGCCTGTATTGGCTTCACCATCACAGCTGTTACCGTGGAGAAAAAAAGAAGGGGAAGGTGGAACAGGTATCTCTCTTTCCCTAAAGCAAAATATACAAAACCCTGGGGCATTAGGAGAATTCAAACCGAAAAATCAAACCCCTTGCAGTCGAGTCGATTCCCACTCATAGTTAAGTCAGAGAACTGCCCACAGGGTTTCCAAGGCTGTTTCCAAGATGAAGCATGCTGCCACATTTTTTCTCCTGCAGAGTGGCTGGTGGGTTCAAATCACCCATATTTTGGTTAACAGGCAAGCGCTTTAACCACTGTGCCACCAGGGCTCCTTTTGGGAGGCACAGCGAGAAAGAACTCTCTGCACCCATAAATCAGCAGCTTGATCTTGCCCTGACAACCTGGATTCTCTCTAATCCCCAGGCAAATTAAAAGACCAAATGTCATTAAGTAATTAATAATGGAGCAGATGCTGTTCAGCTTCTATGTCTCTGCTAGACTCCTCCAAAAGACCTGCTTGAATCCAGGAGGACAAAATGGCCTTCTCCAAAGCCAAGGGCAAAGGGAGGTGGCAAGTGCTTAGAACAGTGTCTGACACATAGTAGGTATTCAATAAATATTTGTTGAATGACTGTTGAACGAATGTTGATGTTCTGTGCCTTGGCATTCTGCCGTTTTCACCTCAGCCTGGCAAGACACACACATACACACACACAGAGCTGAATCCACACCTGTTTTCTGCAATCCCATTTGTAACCTTGCAAAATTAATGAGTGTTCACAATTACTGCTAGAAAATAGATTTCCAGAAGGCAGGGATTTTTATGAATCTTTACTAATGTGCCCCAAGAGCTCCCAACAATGCCTGGCACATAGACGGCTCTCAAAGAATATTTGTCTAACGCAGAATGACTTAAGGGTCCACTGGTTTTGCCGGGAGGCGCCCTGGTGGCGCAGTGGTTAAAAAGCTCGAAAGGGCTGCGGTTCGAACCCACTAGCTGCTTTGGGAGAAAGATGCGGCAGTCCACTTTCCAAAAGATTTACAACCTTGGAAACCCTAAGGGGCAGTTCTACTCGGTCCTAGCCGGTCGCTGTGAGTCGGAATCGAGTTGACAGCTCGGTTTGATTTGGACAAAGGTTATCCTGAGTCCTCCCATCCACAGGGGACGCTGTAGAAAAGAACCGGGTTCCTTGAAACTTGAGCCCGTCACCTCCCACCCCTGCCTCTACCCTTTGACCCCGAAGTCGGTGCCCGGAGCTAAAATGGTGGCTGCGGTGGCGGCTGCAGCCGGGCGGCTGCGGCAGGCCCTTGGAAGGTCGACCTCCTGTCTAGACCCCAGGCATCGGCTGCTTTCATCAGAGCCCCCTCCAATCTCGGCCAAGGCCGTGCGGGACGCCTTCCTCAGCTTCTTTCGGGACCGCCATGGTCACCGGCTCGTGCCCTCCGCTTCGGTGCGGCCCCGTGGCGACCCAAGTTTGCTTTTCGTCAATGCAGGGATGAATCAGGTATGAGCTGAACCTTGCGGTCCGGAGGTGGAGCTTGTGAATTTTCCGGAAAGGGAAGCACAGCGAGATTGGGCAAAAGAAGTGGGGGCGGAGCTCATAGGTTTTGCAGAAAGGGGTCAGTTCATGGTTGGGCAAAATAATTGAGGGATGGGTTTAGAAAGGGCTCGACCTGGAAATATCTATGTTGTTGTTGTTGTCATGTGCCGTCGAGTGGGACTCGGCTCATAGCGACCCCTCCCTGGGTTGCCGAGGCAGTATCACTACGGAAGTAGATTGCCCAGCCTTCCTTCGGAGGAGTGGCTGGTGGGTTTGAACTGCCAGGCTTCTGGTTAACAGTCAAGTGCCCTGTACTGGGTTTGAATGGTAGATGTGCAGTCCTGTTGGGACAGACTTGGAGGGCGTCTGGTTTCGTTTATTAATTCTTTGTTTATAAACTCATTAACAAGTGTTTACTGAGCACCTACTATGTGCTAGCATGTTCTCTAAGCAATTGACTTTAAACAAGCATTCACTCTCTCTAGACCTCATTGCCTTCATCTGTAAAATGGGAGAGTAAATTAACCTTCCCAAAACCAAACCCACTGCCATAGAGTCAATTCTGACTCATAGCCACGCTGTAGGCCAGGGTAGAGCTGCCTCATAGGGTTTCAAAGGCTGTAAATGTTTACCGAAGCAGACTGCCTCATCTTTCTCCCATGGAGACGGCTTGTGGGTTCAAACCGCCAGTCTTTTGGTTAGCAGCCCAATGCTTTACCCACACCCACCACTAGAGTTTAAGTTAACCTTAGTGGAGCTCTGGTAGCATAGTGCCTAAGGTACTTGGCTGCTAACCAGAAGGCTGGCAGTTCAAACTCACCACCCACTCCTTGGAAGGAAGGTTGGGCAATCCTACTTCTGTAGTGATACTGCCTCGGAAACCCAAGGAGGGGTCGCTATGAGTCGGGGCCTACTCAACAGCCCATAACAACAACAACAACAACAACAGTGGCTGCTAAAGAGCTCTACTAAATGCTGACATTCTAGAGGGTGCCCAGTACTCTGTAGTCTCAGTTTTATGCTATCAAGTTACTGAGTGTGGTTGAAGAAACTGACATGAAAGATGTAGTCATGCAGTGCCCTCTTCCCAGCCACCAGCACATTCCTTCTTTTATCTTATCTATTTGACTAGCAAGGAGATCTAGTGGCACAGTGATTAAAGCATTTGGCTGCTGACCAAAAGATTGGCCGTTCAAAATCACCAGCTGTTCCACAGGAAAAAGATGAAGCAGTCTGCTTTGTTAGATTTACAGCCTTGCAAACCACATGGGGTAGTTCTATGTCCTATAGGATCATTATGCGTCAGAATTGACTCAATGGCAGTGGGTTTGTTTCGGGGGGAGGTTGACTAGCAGAGGGTCTCTGTTTTATGATTTATTTACCCCTTCCCTGCACCACACACCAGAGATGGTGCCACAGCCTCCAAGCTTGCCCCTCTAGGCCAAGAAGACCACACTGTGTACTCAGGGGTCAACATTCAGTCTGAGTAGCCATCCTTGTCCCCACACCTCACCTTCCCTTTTTCTGAGGAACTGGAACACACACATTCTTTCATATGCTTCCAGTTCAAGCCAATCTTCCTGGGCACCGTGGACCCACAAAGTGAGATGGCAGGCTTCCAGCGTGTGGCCAACAGTCAGAAATGTGTGAGGGCTGGAGGACGCCACAGTGACCTGGAAGATGTGGGCCGAGACCTTTCCCATCACACCTTCTTTGAGATGCTTGGCAATTGGGCCTTTGGGGGTGAATATTTTAAGGTAAGTCTCTGGAGAGCTCTGGAGTTTGGAAAGAGTCAATGGTCAGTCAAAAAGGGAGTCAAGGTTAGTCTTATCTTAACTGTCCTAGAGTCTTCTTAGTCAGGGCCTTGTACCAGACACACAGACAAAGTGCTGGATGAGCGTGTGTAATAGAAATGTCTCTTACTTCCCTAATTGGATTGTAAGCTCCTTGAGGGTAGGGACTGTGCCTCCTGCCTAATAAACCAAACCAAACCCACTGCCATCAAGTCTATTCTGAGTCACAGTGACCCCATAGGGTTTCCAAGGCTGACAATCTTTATGGAAGCCGACAGCCTCATCTTTCTCGTGTGGAGTGGCTGGTGGGTTCAAATCACTGAACTTTTGGTTAGCAGCTGAATGCCTTAGCCACAGCATTACCAGAGCTCCTTCCGGCCTAATAGCTGGTCAGTAACTGTTATATGAATAAATGGTCAGATGGTAATACTGAAATGCAAGAGTTTAAGATCATCCCAGTCTAGGGTGGATAGAGGATTTCACAGAGAAGGTGGGACTTGTTCTGGGATTTGAAAGAAGATAAGATTCAGAAAAGAGGGAAACTTTCTGGGCAGGAAGAACCTCCGAGGCAGAAATGGTCATGGCTTATTCTGGGAACAGGGTAAGCAGTTGAAATGTGTTTGGCTTAAGCCGAGGACTGAGGTCATGTGACTTAATTGGCACTTCAGTGAGTCTTTCTTCTCCCCCACCTTCCTTTCACCACCCCATGCCTCTTTTTTGCTGCAGGAGGAGGCTTGTACCATGGCCTGGGAACTGTTGACTCAAGTGTATGGGATCCCTGAAGACAGGCTCTGGGTCTCCTACTTTGGTGGTGACCCCAACGCAGGACTGAACCCAGACCTAGAGAGCAGGGACATCTGGCTCAGCTTAGGGTAAGTCATTCCATCTTCACATCCACTTCTGGAGGATAAGAGGGCTGGATATTGGATACTGAGACTGTCCATCCTCAGAGTCTCAGCATACCCCAGGATACTATGGGGTCAGTCCTGTTTCTTCTCTTGTTGAACTTGAAGGAGTAGCTCTCATGACAGAGAGGGTCCTGGGCTTCTGGATCTGTCCATCTCCCCACCACTTGCCTGGCTTTCTCCTCAGAGTGCCCACCAGCCGTGTGCTTTCCTTTGGGCCACAAGAGAACTTCTGGGAGATGGGGGACACTGGCCCATGTGGGCCCTGTACCGAGATTCACTATGACCTCGCTGGTGGAGTGGGAGCCCCTCAGCTGGTGGAGCTTTGGAATCTAGTCTTCATGCAACACAACAGGTAATGGGGTGCTAAAGCAGGCAGGAAATCCTTGGCTGGGAAATGTAAAAGGCAGCAGTGAGGAGCCTGATCCATTGCTTAGAACAAGAAACACTTCACTGGTGCTCCCTATGCGTCAGGCAAATTTCTAAACTCTTTAATCTTAGTCTTTGCCCATGACAAACTAATCATTGCTGTTCTCTGGCTTCTAATCTTGTCTCAGTAGTGATGTGATGGAGTTGAACATAATGACTTGTTCAAGATTTTCTTCCAGCTTTGACATGTTTCTTTCTAAGGGCACAGAATCCTGTCCCAGGAGGGGATATCTGGACCCACAGAAAGGTCGGAGCAGGAGCGAGGGTGGGAATAACCCATTATGAAAAAGAACAGGACCCAAGGCCATTGTCACGTGCACTTGGTAGCTAGGGGATGATACTTCCCAATGTCAATGTGCCCCTCAGGTTCCTCCTCATCCCCTTATTCCATTTGGGCCTCTGCTTCCCACCTCTACTTCTGGATAAAGACTCACTTTCATACCTTCCCTGGCCAGAGAGACGGATGGAAGCTTGCAGCCACTGCCCCAGCGGCATGTGGACACAGGCATGGGCCTGGAAAGGCTGGTGGCTGTGCTCCAAGGCAGACGCTCTACCTATGACACTGACCTCTTTGCCCCGCTGCTCACTGCTATACACCAGGTGAGCATACCTCTTCCCTCCCAGAAGCAGCTTATTCCCTCCTGCCTCTCCCCCATAAAGGCTGTAGAGGCAGGAGCAGGTGGTGGAGAGCACCTAGAGTCAAACAGGCCTGGTTCAAATCCCAGCTCTGCTCCTGATGAATTGTGTGGCCTCAGGTCATTTAATTCCTCTGAACCTCAGTTTCTTCTTTAAAGCAAGGATAATACCTTCCTGAATTGGGCTGCTTTGAGGACTAAACATCATGTTGTCCAAGTACCCCCCCAGATCTGATAGCAGAAACTCAGTAGACGGTCACAGTTATGATCATTACAGTGCTGAGTGTGGGCCCCGTGAAGGGAGAGTCTGACTCCCATTCACCTTTGATATGTCTCCAACCCTACAAGGCCATTCTGGATGTCGTTGGCTTTGGGGGAGGGCAGATGCTCCAGGTGTGATGATGAGCATCCAGCTGGACAAGTCAGGCAAAGCCAGCAGCCATATCTTCTCTCCTGCTTTCCAGGGCTGCGGGGCTCCCCCTTACCTGGGCCGGGTAGGGGCAGCAGATGAGGGGTACACAGACACGGCGTACCGCGTGGTGGCCGACCACATCCGTATGCTTAGTGTCTGCATTGCCGATGGTGTCTCTCCTGGGATGTCAGGTGCCCCGTGAGTCTGGAAGGGCTACAGAGAGAGGGGAGCTGCTAGAGTTGTAGGGGAGAGATGGGAAGGAGGTGGAGAAGGGGTTCAGGTTGAGATGGCAGGAGCAGTGGGGGAAGGGAGAAGGCTTTAGGGCAGAGCACATTCTGGGCCTTGTCTTCTCCACCCTCCATACTGCTGACTGTGCTGCTGGCATTCATACCTGGGCTCTAAACCCCTCTAGGCTGGTTCTTCGTCGGATCCTTCGTCGAGCCGTGCGGTTCTCCACAGAAGTCTTGCGGGCACCACCTGGTTTCTTAGGCAGTCTGGTGCCTGTGGTGGTGGAGACACTGGTAAGAGCAGAGCTTCTTCCCTCCTGTGGGCCTCCCTGGGCACTTAGGGAGCCTCTTGCTCAGCCCAGACAGTACCCCCAGCCTGGGCACCCAGGGCTCCTCACTATGGGTGTCCAGCCCAATATGCTATCAGCAGACTGAGAAAGCTAGAAGTGCTTATAAGAAGCAGGTAGCCTTCAGGAAGCCTCCTTGCCCCAGCTGCCAAGCCTCTGGCCTTGGAACTTTTTTCTACTTATATCCTCACCCTATAGGGAAACTGTCCTTATTTGGGTTCCTCCCCTAATTCCTTAGCCCATCTGAGCCTCCAGGGCAGGTGTCCTCAGGAAGGCCCAGGGTGAGGAGGTGGACATTGAGCTGCTTGCCTTTCCCACCTCCTCAGCCCTCTCCGCCTCCTCCAGGGAGACACTTATCCAGAACTGCAGAAGAACTCAGCCCAGGTACTGGACTCTGCTGGCAGAGGGAAGGGGCTGATGAGAGAGCTGGAGAGAGGCCCAAGAAGGGCCCAGTTCCACTTCTGTGCTGCCCTTGGTTCAGATAGCCAGCCTGGTGTCAGAGGACGAAGTGGCCTTCCTGGCCTCCCTGCAGCGGGGTCGACGGATCATCGATAGGACCCTGAAGCGCCTGAGGCCTTCTGACATGTTCCCTGGTAAATGGGGTGCCTGGCCAAGGCATGAAGGGCTCATTTAAGGCACAGCAAGGTGGGCAGAGCCTGCTTCCATGAGCAGGCAGCTCGGGAACAGCCTGGGCTTCACATCCACCTCCATCTCCACCCCACTGTCCCCTCTCCCTGTGCTCTTCTTCCATCATGCCACCCTCTTTGTGGCAGGAGCACTGCCTCGCTAGCCTTGCCCCCAGGCCCCACGTTCTAAGGTCTGCACTGAGCTCCTTCCTCCTGTGAAATGACTTGTGCTGAGCTAGCCTCAGCCCTGGCCTTGCAGCCTGATGGTGACCCCTCTTCTGGGACTACCTGATGTGGGGAGGGGGCTCTTATGTGTGGAACCTGTTGGCTTCTGTGGTTAGAAAAGCCAAACCCTGGTCCTTCTCCCTCACTCTCTTCCCCCCCTTCTCCTGCCCACACCTCCCCTCCTCAACACCCCTGTCTTCCTTCCTCAAAGCTGAAGTGGCCTGGTCCTTGTCACTGTCTGGAGACCTGGGACTCCCCCTGGACCTGGTAGAGCTAATGCTGGTGGAGAAAGGAGTGCAGCTGGACTCGGCTGGGCTGGAGCGGCTGGCCCAGGAAGAGGCCCAGGTACTGGGCAGCAGATTCCCACCCAGGTGCTATGGCTTCATGTTAGCCTCCTCCCCATCCCTGGGAGGGGAAAGAGCTAAAGTTACTGAGGGGAAATAAGAGGCTGAGATAGGGTCTGAACCCTCACCCCCAGGAGTGATGGAACAGGCTGCCCAGGACCTCAGGCCCCACCCAGAGCCTACAGAGAGGAACAGTGGCCAGCAGTGGCAAAACAGAGGCGCACAAGGCAAGAGGCCAACACAGCATTCTAGAGGGGCCTCCAGGAGCAGCAGTGGGTGAGGGAGGCCTCATCCTGAGGCGCCTGTAAGATTGCTGGTTCACCAGGCAGCCTATGTGTCTTACCTCAGGGAGACTACAGGGACAGAGCTCTGCAGAGGGTCAGGCCCCATTGTATCCCCATGCCCCCCTTTGCATATACACACGTCTGTTCTGTAGCGCCGGGCACAGCAGGCTGAGTCAGCTCAGGAGCCAGGACTGAGGCTCAGCATCCATGCCCTGGAGGATCTGAAGTGCCGAGGGGTATCCCTGACTGATGATAGTCCGAAGTACAACTACTTCTTGCAACCCAGTGGGGGTTATGGTGAGAGCTAGGACGGGTGGATGGTGGCTAACCTTGATTGGGAGGGACATCAGAGTGAATGGTTGCACCTAGCCCCTATGCATTCCACCATAGCCACCAAGGGTCGCTGTGCCCCCGCTCCCAGCTGGACGCCCCTCAGCCATATGCCTATGGCTTTAAACACGGCATAGACCTCACCCCACATCCCCATCCCCTGCCTGGCGCTGATAACCATTCTGTACTCTGGCAGAGTTTGGAGCTTGTGATGCCCAGGTCCTACAGCTGTATGCAGAGGATGGGACAGCTGTGACCTCTGTGGGGGGAGGCCAGCGCTGTGGTCTCCTCTTAGATAGGACCAACTTCTATGCTGAACAGGGGGGTCAAGCATCGGACCGTGGCTACCTGGTTCAGGCACAGCAGCAGGTGAGACACACACAGACGTACACACATATACACATACAAGACTAACCTCTGCAGGAGGCAGACTGGAGCCTGGATAGGGGCCAACAGGAGGGAAAGGCTCCAAACAGTCACTCTGGTGCCTTGGCCTCTGCCTTTCTCCAGGATGTACTGTTCCCAGTGGCCCAGGCCCAGGTCTTTGGAGGCTTCATTCTGCATGAGGTTGTGGCCCCTGAGTGCTTGCAGGTGGGGGACAAGGTACAGCTGCATGTGGATAAGGTAAGTACCCCACTTTAGCAGTTTTTGATATGCTGTAGCCCCTTTGTTCTCCCCACCACCATCACTCCCTCACCCAGGACCCTGGGTGACAAAAGTGTTGCAGGCTTGGCGTCTAGGCTGCATGGAGAAGCACACAGCCACCCACCTACTGAACTGGGCGCTGCGACAGGTCCTGGGCCCTGGCACAGAGCAGCGGGGCTCCCATGTCAATCCCGAACGGCTGCGCTTCGACGTTGCCACTCAGGTGAGCAGGACAGGCAGGCTTCATGTGAGGTGACAAGGTTAAAGGGAAGCAGTCTGTCATTATGGGCTGGGCACTGCTGCTCAGTCTCAGTGGGACCGTGGGCAAG
The DNA here is from genome assembly GCF_000298275.1 of Orycteropus afer afer. Classification (NCBI taxonomy): domain Eukaryota; kingdom Metazoa; phylum Chordata; class Mammalia; order Tubulidentata; family Orycteropodidae; genus Orycteropus; species Orycteropus afer. The sequence goes on from NW_006921621.1 coordinate 13,890,276, forward strand.
TCCTTCTCCTTCAAGTCCTCCTGCACCAGCGACAGGTCAGGTTGGACTAAGTTGAGGCCTCTCCTAGCTCTGATGGTATGATACTCTGAAGGTCCTCCAGCAGGGTCCTCTCCTCACCACCAGCCCCTTAGCCTCCTTGATCCTGCTGTGACCCAGGCCATTCTTATTCAAATGGGGCTGTTCTCTCCCTTCTCTGCCACCCTGTCTCCTTCCCTTCCACGTGTGTCTGACTTAAATCCTTCCCCCAGGAAACACTTGCTAACCCCCATCCCACCTGATTGTTCCTTGCTTCTGCATCCTCCATCCCTTATTTCTCTCCCATTTGGGGGCCCCCTCTCATAAGCTCCCTGAGAACAGAACCTCCTTTTCTGTTTCTTCATCTTTTGATGCCTAGTAAAAGGCCTACAGCTTCCAATGGGCATGGATACCAGGGAGCTTTCTAAGGAAAACAACTGTCTGATCTACAAATACTTACTGAGTACCTGTTATGTGCCAGCCGCTGTTCTAGAACCTGGGGAGAGATCAACAGGCATTGATTGTTTCATAATCATCAGTCTCAGGCATGGGACTGACTACCTGTTGGTCTATCCCTCTTACCCTGACCCCCCACCCCACCCCTGACCAGGCCCCGTTGACACCACAGCAGCTCCAGGCAGTGGAGGATGCTGTACAGGAGGCTGTGGGGCAGGATATGCCTGTGTACATGGATGAGGTGGCCCTGGCACTCACTGCCCACATCCCTGGCCTGCGGTCCCTGGATGAGGTGAGTTGGGGGAGACCCCTAGGTGGAGATTGCCTGCACTCCTCAGGCCAGTTACCAGTCCTGTTCCCCCTCACCTTCAGGTATACCCAGATCCTGTGCGAGTAGTGTCAGTGGGAGTGCCCGTGGCCCAAGCGCTGGACCCAACCTCCCAGGTCGCAATGCAGACGTCTGTGGAACTGTGCTGTGGGACGTGAGTCAGTCCTTTCTGCTCTTTCTGGCTTGGCGCCCTCAGTCTTCATCCTTTCTTGGTCTTCGGAGACACCAGGCCCTGGTTTGGGGATCAGGCTGCTCCTTTCTCTCCCATCATCCCCGCTGAGTTCCTCCTTTCTCTGTCTGCCCACAGTCATCTGTTACGAATAGGCGCTGTGAGGGATCTGGTTATCATTGGGGAGCGCCAGCTAGCCAAGGGCACCACTCGCCTGCTGGCCATAACTGGGGAGCAGGCCCATCAGGTCAGCAAGTCAGGGGGCCTGGGAGGCTGTTGGGTGTGGATGAGGGGCAAGGGACACTCACAGCTGACATGCTCAGGCTCAGGAATGCCCAGCAACAGAACCAGGGTTGGTCCATGTGTGCAGATGTGGCTATACTAGTTGTTTGGAGCTGACAGCTGTTATGATTAATTGTTGCCAGTGCTTTGATTGGTTCTGATTGTTAAATCTTTCCAATCTGGCCCCCCTGTCCTGGGGGAAGTGAGTATAAACCGGGCAGCCCAGCCCATCCTACTCTCTCTCCACAGGCCCGAGAGGTGGGCCAGAACCTGGCCGAGGAGGTGAAAGCAGCTGCAGAGCGGCTGAGCTGGGGGAGCCAGGAAGTAGCAGAGGCACAGCGCCTGTCCAAGGACATGGGACGACTCACTGATGTGAGGGCCGCCCCCAGGAACTCGCTTCAACCTCTCCTGGCTGTATTCCGTTCCCCAGGCCTCTCTGGACTCTGTCATTACAACTGGGTTGGACTCCAGACATTTGTCTGCAGTGGGATGTGTGGGTTTGGCATCTTCCCTGGCCCTGGCTGGACCCTGCTTCAGAGGCTGTGGCTCAGGGAAGGGCAAGGGTGATGCACTCTTCTGGCTGTAGGCTGTGGACACTGCCGTGATACCTCAGTGGCAGCGGCGGGAGCTGCAGGCGACACTGAAGGTGCTGCAGCGGCGTGCCAACACTGCCATCCGCAAGCTGGAGATAGGGCAGGTAGGGGCAAATACCAGCTACATCAAGCAAGAGTCAGAAACCTCCAACCCACTCCCTGAGAAGCCTCAAGGGTTGGGGCATGTGGGCAAATTGGAGGCTGTGCTAGGAAGTCAGATGGGGCAGTGGCAGCCGTTCTCCTCCTTCCAACCCACAGCAGGCTATTCCCCTCTTCGCTCTCTCGCCCATCTTCCAAATCTGGCTCAGACTCTCTCCAGGAAGTCTCCACTGATGTGATTAACACCATTCAACCCTAATGGCTCCTTGACTGTAGCTCCCCCTTCCTCCCACCCCTCCTGGTCCATCTGTGCTCCACTACCATCCTTTCACCTTCAGCGGCCTATATTTGTAGGGGCCTGGGGCTATGATGAGAGAAGAGGCAAGGGAGGGGAGAAGGGATCCAGGTGGAACCCAAGAAAAAGGAGGCCACTCCAGGCAGAGCCCCTGCCATCAGGCAGAGCTGATGACTTTGGCTGGCGAGCGGGGAGAGGAAGGGACACCACTGCTGGGCTGGGGCTCAGTTTAGAGCTGAGGTTGATTGAAAACCCACTGCCCACCCTCACCCCTCTGTTTTCCTTCCTGCCCCACAGGCAGCAAAGAAAACCCAGGAGCTGCTGGAGCGGCACAAGCAGGGGCCTCTGATTGTGGACACAGTCCCTGCTGAGTCCCTCTCAGTGAGTGTTGGGGCATGGGAGATGGAAAATCTGCCCCAGGGGCTGGAGAGGGGAAAGTCATGTCTGGGAGGTAGTTGGAAGTCTGGGAAGCCATGGGGTTCCCCATCTGTCCTCCCTGTCCAGGTGCTGGTGAAGGTGGTGCGGCAGCTGTGTGAGCAGGCCCCCAGTACATCTGTGCTACTGCTCAGCCCCCAGCCTCTGGGAGGTATGCTGTGTGCCTGTCAGGTGGCCCAGGTAAGGGCAGTGGGAGAACAGCCCCATCCCCATCCAGCTCCTGGTCCAACTCTCTTGATGCCACACCTTTTATCCCTCCTTGACAAGGAAGCTAAAGCTGGGTGGAGGTAATCTATGAGGACATCCCAGGACAGGGATAGGTCAATCTCCCAATCAGGTACCTCATCCCCAAGGTACAAGCAACATGAGATCCCTAATTCCCACTCCATCCTCCTCCAAGCCTCACATCCCTTACAAACAAGTAGCAGACATTCATCAACCACCATATACACTTCAGTCCAGCCCTTCTGTCTCCTCACCCAACTTCCTCCACCAAGTGCCCTGCTGGAGAAGGAATGCTAATCACCTGCCCTTCTTTCTTGAAGGTACTTTGCATATAGCAGGAAGGGCTGCTCTGTATTACTGCTGCTTCTGTTTCTGTCCCCAGGGTTCCACACCCACCTTCACAGCAGAGGCCTGGGCACTGGCTGTATGCAGCCAAATGGGGGGAAAGGCATGGGGCTCTCAAGTCATGGCCCAGGGCACCGGAAGCACTGCTGACCTGGAAACTGCCCTCAGCGTAGCCCGAGCCTATGCACTCAACCAGCTCTGACCCAGGCTGCCCGGGAGCCAACGCAAACAAAGAAACAGTGGACATGCAAGTGCCAGGAGCCCTGAGGAGCTACCAAAATCTCCTTAGAGGGTGAAGCAGAGGACTAGAGGCTGAGCAACTGAGCCAGACAGGGCCACCCTGAGCTAGGCCCTACATGGACACGGGGATGGAATTTAGGGAAGGCAGAAGTGGGCCCAGAAACACCCCCACTTGGTGGCTGTTACAGCTGTGAATGCTCATTAAAAAGTGTCACAAGGGATAGGAAGCTGGAAGATTCTTTTATTTTTAAAAAGCAGCCTTTTCCCTCCCAGCAGCCTGGTATGTGTGCCCCATCACCAGTCTGTCGCCTCACACAATCAGAAGCATTCTCATGGCCACAGTGCTCAGAGAGGTTCTGTATGCGGGGCTATACTGAGCACCAACAAAGATCCCTGATTTACCAACAGCCTGCTAAATCCAGAACTTCCATGTAAAGAACATTACAGCAGAGCAGACTTCTGTTACTACTTCATCTCATTAATAATGACTTCTTGTTTTAATTAAGGCCCTATCGATTTGTTAATAAATTGAGCGACAGGTACTGGTCAATTGCTGAGAATTGGCAAGAAGCAAACAGAAAAATTCCTACCCTTTACTGTACCAAATGTGAGTGATCAATATGGTGGCATTGAAGAAGAGAAAGAGAGAGGTACATGGGAGGTACAGACAACAAAGATGAACCCTTTTGCACATACAGTACTGCACTGTCAGTGAAGGCAAACATGGGTATATGAGTGGATAGATGGGTGGACAGTCTCAACTAGTAGGTATGTCTATGAAGCAGGGAGTGTACCCAAGAACATGTATAGGGTTGGCGGACAACGGTCCTATAAGTTTATGTGTATGATCTGAATTCCCAGGTATATAGTAGAGCTGACAAAAGGCAGGTGATAGTCACTGCTTGGTCACAGCCAACTACCTAGAGAGACTGAGTAGTGGAACCTGTGGGCTCGGGACCATAGTTGCAGGAGACATGAAGCTCAATTGGCATAACATACTACACAAAACATTGTTCCACCTCCTACTTTGGCTAGTAGCAACTGGGATCTTAAAAGCTTGCAAGCTGCCATCTAGATGCAGCGATGGGTCTCTCCCCGACCAGAGCAAAGAAGAATGAAGAAAAACAAAAATTCATGGATACAGTCAGTCCTAGTGACTGGTACACCATCCAATCTGCAGCCTATATGACTATGAGACCAGAAGAACTAGATGATGCCCAGCTACCAATGTCAACCACTTGGAAGGGGATCTATGTAGGAGATCCTGGAAAGAGAGGGAGAGCAATGTGGACAAAACTCAAAATCATTTGGAGGAAAAAAGGGGGGGGGGCGACTCGATTTGCTGGTCTGATAGAGCCTGGTAGAACCACTGAGACTATGGCCCCTAGCTGCCCTTCAGGTCTGGAACTGATCCCACACCAAACAAAAGACAGGCATAAGAATTGAACATTTACCTGAGGTAGATACCCACCTTGGAGAGGACAATCATAGGAGAAAGAAGGGATGCTTATGCACAGGGAGACAGCTCAGGGAGCAGGAGGGCATGGAGGGATGGACACAGGGAAGAGGTAATTATCGGGAGGAAGTGGGAGTGGAGCTGTTGCATTGTAAATTGTGGTCCATGTCATGAGACAAAGTATGTGAACTGCTGTATGGAAGTGAATTTGCTCTGTAAATCTTCACCCAAATCACACACACACACACAAAAAAAAAAAAAAAAAAAAAAATTCCTGCCCTTGAGCTTACTTGTAATGTGACAGGCAATAAACAAAAAGAGGGCATCAGATGGTGATGAGACTGTGGAAAAAAATAAAGTGGAAGGGGTATCAGGAGTGTGGGAGGTGGCACAGACTGGGGAGGTGAGAGTATAAGCCATATGGGTACATGAAGGAAGACCAGTCCAGCTCAGGGAACAACCATTGCAGAGGCCCAGAAGTGGGAGGAAGGAGGCTAGTGTGGCTGAGCACAGTAAGCTGGGAGAGTGGCAGGTGATGGAGTCAGAGGCTGTAGGAGCCAGACCAATCCTACACTTCTTGAAACAAGTTACACAGCACCTGCTCCCAGCCTGCGCTGGAGCTGAAAACAGCATCTAAAATTGGCAACTCAGAGGAGGAAGCTGAGTGATGGAGGGAAGCCTGCCTTCTCTGCCAGGCCTAAGCCAGATGCTGGAGCTCCACCTCTGCTCCCATGTATCTGTTGCTGAATGAAAGAAAGGAACTCAGGGAACCCATCTTCAAGCCCAGCCTGGGCACCCCAAATTTTAGGGCCAAAAATGAGTAGAACAGGGTAAACCCCCTTCCCGTGACTTCATTTCTTGCACAATTCTGCCTTCTAATTAAGGTAATGATGAGTTGTAAATCACTGATGGCCTGAAGGGACTGGAACACCAGGTGCCTGGCCCCTGACTGCTTGGCCCTCTGTGGTTGCAAAGCTTCACTTTAGGATCTTGGTAACTTTAGCATCTTGTGAGCAGTAGCCACATTCAGCAGTGCTCACCACAGACCTAGCTCTTTTCAAGCTTTCAGCACCAGGGTAAGGGGCTGTGGTACTCATTTTATTGACTGGCAAACCGAGTTTCTGAAATGCCATCTTATCCAAAGTTGTAGTTGGGTGCCATCGATTCCAACTGACAGTGACCCCATGTACAGAGTAGAACTGCCCTGTAGGTTTTCTTGACTAATCTTTATGGAAGCAGATTGCCAAGTCTTTCTCCTGAGGAGCCACTAGTTGGGTTCAAAGCTCCAACCTTTTGGTTAGCAGCCGAGCCCTTAACCATGTCCACCACCAGGGCTCTTTTTATCCAAGGTACTCACTGCTATCAGGTAAGATCAGATTCCTAGTGACCCCTCCTTGGGTTTCTGAGGTGGTATCACTACGGAAGTAGATTGCCCAATCTTCCTTCCGAGGAGTGGCTGGTGGGTTTGAACCACCAGCCTTCTGGTTAGCAGTCAAATGCCTTAGGCACTACGCCAACCAACTTATAACAGCTCTGCCTCCACGTTAAACTCCTGCCACCACCCTGGCCACCTCTTTTCTCCTAAATGTCCCAGAGGACAATTTATTTTTCTTACAGCAAGCCCCATGGAGTTGGTCACCTCCACCTTCCAGAGATGAGAGCCACCACATCCTGTCCCTTCAGGCCCGGAGGGAGTGTAGGAGTTGGCTCCTGGCTTGAATCTGTGTGAAAGAATACTGTGGAAGCCTGGAACCTTCCTACCTCAGGTATCAAACACCAGCCTTGTTTACATCCTGGAGAAAGGTGGAACGTGTCACTGTGCAAGGATACCTCAGGGGAGTTATGCTAACTCCTGCAGGTGCCCTGGACATCTCTCCACTGCCCCATCCCCACCATCTCCCCTGAAAACGTACCAAGAAGAAAAAAGTAGCACTCCAGTCCAGGAGCCCTACCCCGGCCCGCACTCCTCCCTAATCTCCGGAGAACACAAAGCATGTCCACCTGCAAGACCACAGAATTCTCACTACCCACAAAACAGCCCCACATAGAAGTGCGCTGAGGCAGGTCTTGTGCCACTGTACGGGCAACTGAAGCACGTGCCAAGGCGCGTAGGGGTAGCCATAACGAAGGACCGGTCCTCTGCTCTTACAACGACCACCACCGAAACGTGGTGCACAAGCGAGCTTACGCGCGAACTGCGTGCACACCCGGCCTCGGGGCAGAGGCTGTACTCAGAGGCCAGGCAGCCCCGCCCCGCCCCCTGGAGACTCAAGGCGTCCCTAACGACTGTCCGCCGCGCAGGGGCCAGAGCGAAGGCGAATTCCCCGGCTCCGAGAGAGCCGGTGAGACTACCTCCGGGACTAGAACACTCACTCCCCTGGTTCCCCCTTTAGGGCTGATCTCCCCCTGCCCCCAACTCACGCCAGAGAGGCCCAGAAGCCCCTCCTGCGCGCTCAGAGAGAACACCCGCGCCCTCAGCCCTCACAGGTCCGAAACCTGCTGACGGCCCTCACCTCGGCTCCGTACATTTCCTAAGACCGGGAAGGGCCGGTCTGTGCCTACAGCAGGCCCCCACCCATTCCAGGCGGACCATGACTCCTGACCAACCCCCCTACCCCACCACCACCACCCCGCCTCGGCCACTGTCTGCTAACTGTCAGGCTCAGAGTATCAGGATCTGAGTGAACCGAGGAGGTAACCGTCGGAAGGAGGACGGGAAAGTGGGGCTTCAGGTAGGTGGTGGAGGAGAGCGGTCATAAACCCGGGGGGCTCCAGTCTTCTCGAAGGGGCTACGCCTTCGGGCTGCAGCACCTCCTGCAGGTCCAGAAGCTTCCACACTCCCCCCCCCCACTCCCTCCCACCAGATTGGTTTCCCTTGGTTACCTGGAGAACACCAAGGCCTGTTCACAGCAGGTGGCATGAGGGAGGGACCCATTGACCTTTGAAGCTCGAGCTTCTCTGCTGGGGTCTGAGCTGAAGGGAGGGATGGTGGGTGGAAGGGAGATGCCTTGAAATCCCTTTTGAGACAACAGACCAAACTGAGCAGGGAGTGGGGCAGGCCCAGGGGTTTCAATAAATGTGCTGAGGGGTTCATTGCACCAAGACTAAGCATGCTGGGCCTGGGCTCTGTCGGGTAAACTTTTTTGCCCCTCTCCTTTTGACTGCTAACCAGAAGTCTGGCGGTTCAAACCCACCAGCCACTCCTCAGAAGGAAGGTTGGGCAATCTACTTCCGTAGTGATTGTTGTTATGTGCCATCGGGTTATACCTGACTCATAGCGACCCCTCCTTGGGTTTCTGAGGCAATATCACTACGGAAGTAGATTGCCCCATCTTCCTTCCCAGGAGTGGCTGGGGGGTTTGAACCACCAGCCTTTTGATTAGCAGTCAAGTGCCTTAGGCACTATGCTACCAGAGCTCCGCCTCAGAAATCCAAGGAGGGGTCACTATGAGTCAGTTCCAACTCCACCGCAGTGAGTGGGTTTTTTTTTGGTTTTTGTAAGTCCACAAACTGGGAAATCCCAAGTGGGAATTGAGGAGTGATTTGCCCCACCTCAATGACATGGTAGGCATGAAAGAGATCACCTTCAGAGAGGTATAGCTCAAGGCCCTGAGACAGATGCCTGGGGAGAGTACTCCTTAGGGAATCCTAGGAAGGGGGGAAAGCTGTCTAAGGAGGCAGAGACAGCATGTCAGCCAGGTGGGTGAGAATCATAGGGACACAGGTAGGCAGGTGGGTGGGAGAGCAGTTTTAGGAGGGCATGGTGGGCCAAGCCAAATGTTTCAGAGACTGACACGGGGGAGCACTCACCCTGAAGGGATGCCTCCCCAGGAGAATATTGAGGTTGAAAGCTAGATTTTAGGGGACTGAGACCGGAGCCAGGAGTGAGAAAGGGAGAGCAACGAGTCAGAAAAGTCACCTTCTAATGAAGAAGTGAGGCTGTGGATCAGGCAGGAAGGTCAGGAAAAGACTCTCCCCCAATGCAGGGAGGCCCATTCGCACTTGGTGCCAGGTGAGAGATGGAGGAGTCCCTGGATGGTTCAAACAGTTCAGCACTCATCTACTTGCTAAAAGGTTAGTGGTTCAAATGCACTCAGAGGTGCCTCAGAAGACAGGTCTGACAATCTGCTTTGGAAAGGTTACAGCCTTGAGAACCTTATGAAGCTCAGTTCTACTCTGCACACATGAGGTCACCATGAATCAGAATCGACTCTGACATACCAACAACAAACCTTTCTCAGAAAGGTAAACAATGAAAGTGATGGTACAGGGCATATCAAGGCAGAGAGAGGCCAGAAAGGGAGTATCCCTAGGCACTGAGCATTCAGGACTAAAGAAGGCCAGATTCCACCTCTTCTCAGATAGAGAAAAGGAGATGAGGACATTAAGGGCCAGGGATGTGATGGGCAGGAAGGAACCTCTGCCCAGAATGGGTAGAATTAACTGGAAACTTAAGGAAGGATGGAGAAGATCTGAGACTTCTTTTGTGAGAAAGAATGTGCTAGAGATTCAAGCACTGACCCCTGGCTCTGTGAGGAGTGTCAAGGGCCCAGTGTGAGCCCTGGTTTAGGACAGCAGAGGCCTGCAGTATTCTTTTGGGTCCTCATAGAGCCTCAAGCCAAAGTATAAAAGTAATGAATGACCCAGCTTTATGGAAGGCTCTGGTGCCCAGGAGTGAGTTAGGGGGTAAAGGACCCTAGGCTGTTAGATCAGCATGAATACGGATCACCCCAGGCTCTAGAAGAGAGAGTTCATTCGCTGGAAACATGCTGTGAATGATCAAGTTAGTAGATTCATGAAGTAACCCCAACATCTCATTATTTGTCCCTATTTTTGTTCCTGAAAGTGAGAGAGTATTGTCCAGACAAACTCAAACCTCAGCTTCTCCACTTACTAGCTATGTGACATTTAGCAAGTTACTACATAGTTACTTAGGCTTTCTGAGCCTCAGTTACCTCATTTGTGAAATGGGAAAAATAATGGTTAAGTCTGATAATTTAATATAGGTATGTGGGTAAGGCATCTAATATCTTTATCACAATATTTATCAATATATTAAGTGCTGGCTCTGGGCCACAGTATATGAAATGCCTACACACATTAGCTTCTTTATTTCTTTAATTCATTCAATAATCCTATAAAATAAGTACTATTAATTGCCACCCCATTTTACAGATAAAGAAACTGAGGATTAGTAAGGTTAAATGACTTGCCTAAGGTCTCACAGATGCTAAGGGGCTGAATGGATATTTAACTTGAGGCAGTCCAACTTTAGGCATCTGCTATACTGCCTCATGGGTCCTTGGATGGTGCAAACAGTTTGCACTCAGCTGCTAACCAAAAGATTGGCAGTGCAAACTCACCAAGTGGTTCCGTGGAAGAAAGGCCTGGTGGTCTGCTTCCATAAAGATTACAGCAAAGAAAACGCTATGGAGCTCAATTATACTCTGTTACTCATGGGGTCAGCAAGAGTTGGAATCAACAACAGTTTTGATTTATATTGCCTCCTACTGTGCACATACTAAGGGCTTAAAACCCAAATTAAGCCCATTGCCATCAAGTTGATTCCAATTAAGGGCCTAACCAAAAAAAAAAAAAAACCCAAACTCACTGTTGTCAAGTTGGATCTGACTCATAGTGACTTCTGTGGGTTTCCAAGGCAGTATCACTACAGAAGTAGATTGCCCTATCCTTCCAAGGAGTGGCTGGTGGGTTTGAACTGCCAGCCTTCTGGTTAGCAGTCAAATGCCTTAGGCACTACACCACCAGAGCTCCTAATTAAGGGCCTAGAACTCAATAAATTGTAACTTTACTATATCGCCAAAGATATAATTCCCAGCTGTCCATCAGACACAAGCCATCAAATATGAGGACAATCCTGGCTAAACTGGGCATCTTGACACTTTATGTTATCTATTGTTGGGCATGTAGAGAGCAGACCTTAAGACTAAGCCCTTTGAGTTGTGGCCTGATGTGGTGTTGGGCCCTGAATGTGATTTCAAAGCCTTGGATCCTGGTACTGAGGGCACAGAGTGGGGATCTGAGGGCAGAGAAGAATTGGCCTTTCCCCAGGAATCATGGCTCTTGCTTGGGTTCAAGGCCATATGAAGTCCATGTTAGGCAGATTCGTGAGGCAGGCCTCAGGGAGATGAAAGACCACTGGGGATGTCCCCAATTTCCCAACTTCCCCCTTTAGGGGCAGGATGTGCCCTTAGAGGAGGGCCTAGATGGTAGCATGAGAAGCATTCACTCCTGGTGGCCCCAGTCTTCTCTTGAATGTGAGAGAGAATTATTATCATGAAGAAGGACCAGAGACTTGGACACATTTCCAGTCTTCAAACTTCGATTCTCTGATTGTCCTGTTGGCTCCCCGGGAAGAGAAGGCTCCATCTGGAGAGGAAGGTGACCCCTCTAGCACTTCAGAAACTGTTCTTTCTTGGCTCTTCCTGGAGGCTGTTTGGGTGCCCCCTGGGTATCTACCCATCCCTGTAGACTCCCAAGGGAGAGAGTACCACCTAGTACCAGCTGCAGTCTGGTGATGTCAACAAGATGTCCAGGCCACATCTATGTAGGAGATCCTGGATAGAGAGGGAGAACAATGTGGAACAAAACTCAAAATCATTTGGGGGAAAAAAAAAAAAAAGGGACTAGGTTTGCTGGTCTGATAGAGCCTGGTGGAACCACTGAGACTATGGTCCCTAGCTGCCCTTCAGGTCTGGAATTTAACCCACACCTGTGGCTTCCAGCCAAACAAAAGACAGGCATATGAGTTGAACATTTACCTAAGGTAGATACACTCCTTGGAGAGATCAATCATGGGAGAAAGAAGGGTTGTTTATGCACAGGGAGACAGCTCAGGGGGCAGGAGTGCATGGAGGGATGGACACAGGAAAGAGGTAACTATTGGGAAGAAGTGGGAGGGGAGCTGTTGCGTTGGGTAAATTGTAGTCAGTGTCATGAGACAATGTGTGTGTGAACTGCTGTATGGAAATTTGCTCTGTAAACTTTCACCAAAATCACAATTAAGAAAAAAAAAGATGCCCAGGCCAGCCTGAGGCCATCCTGGGAAGCAGGTGGAGTTCTCAGGCCTCCTGACTTTTCATTTTCCCATGGACCCTCCCCACCTTTTCCCCCTTCAGTGGTACGTTCTCCTTGTCTCCTTTCTAACTATGCTTTGGATCTGAAACTCAATCACACTGAAGTGCGCACAACTGTTAAGAGGATCTACATATGTGTATATATAATTTTTGTGCACTTGAACTGTCAGAAATAACCATATATTACCTGACTTCTACATTTCTAAAAAGTTTGCTACATTTGTAATATAGTATTTGATGATATACTGTAGTTTTGTTTGTCCTAAAATGATGAGATTCATTTTTAAAAAGCAGCTTAGAGTTAACATATGGATATATACATACACAAACTGTTAAGCACTCAACTACTAGCCAAGAGGTTAGCAGTTTGAACACACCCAGACAGGTCTTGTGACCTGCTTCCAAAATTCACAGCTTTGAAAACCCTATAGATCACAGCTCTACTCTGCACACATGGGTCACAATGAGTTGGAACAGACTTGACAGTAGCTAACAATAATGACATACATACACACACATATGTGATATTGAGATTCAGTTTCATTTAGGGGAGAAATGCATTTTAATATAACAAGGGTGAAAAACCTATGTTTAGGGCCTGAAATTCCCATAGTGGGGTGCCTAGGAATTCTCTCAGACTGGGGAGACCCTATCTGATAGATCCTCTGTGCATAAGGACAGGACGCCCACTTCCCAGGGAGTGGAAACATACTTTCTTCTTTCTTAGTAGAGGGTGGAGGCCCAAGAAAAGTGTTGGAAAGGTGACACAGCAACTGACTGTGGAAAGAGCAGTGCACTGTGGTTAAAGGCAGGAGACCTGCCCTCAGACTCTGACCCCAGCCCTTCTAGATATCCTGTTGTTGTTGTTGTTGTTATGTGCCATGGAGTCAGACCGACTCATAGTGACCCCTCCTCGGGTTTCCGAGGCGATATCACTACAGAAGTAGATTGCCCAATCTTCCTTCCAAGGAGTGGCTGGTGGGTTTGAACCACCCGCTTTCTGGTTAGCAGTCAAGTGCCTTATGCACTACGCTACCAGAGCTCCTCTTAGATATCCTGGGCCTGGTCATTTCCTGCTCAAGATCTCAGTCTCTTCTATAAAATGGGGATTTACAGAAGGGTGGTAAGACCCAGATGAGAGAATAGTTCTGAAAGGGTCTTGTAATTGTTAAGTGCTAAGCAGATCTAAGTTGCTGACACTGACTTATGGCAACTTAGGAGATAGGGGATGAGTTAAAGGCCAGGGGAAGTCAGGAGAGAAAGAGGCTACCGGGGTTAGATGTCAGGGCCCGGGTGTAAATAACCTGAGCAGCTTTGGCCCTCCTCAGCCAGCCCATTGAATTATTTCATCTACTGATTTGGGATTTTTCCCCATATTTTCCTTCATCCAACTGTTATTTTGTGCCATTAAGTCCATTCTGACTCATAGTGACCCTATAGGACAGAGTAGAACTGTCCCATAGGGTTTCCTAGGCTGAAATCTTCACAGGAGTGGATCGTAGCTCTTGTCTCCCATGGAGTGGCTGACAGGTTTGAACCACTGACTTTTCAGTTTGCAGCCAAGTGTTTACCCATTTTGCCACCAGGATTCAGGACCCTGTAGTCACAAAGTAGCAGAAACCTAATTCTTGGGTTTAGCAAAAAGAGATTTATTATAAGGTGACCCAGTTAGCTCCCAGACCTGAAAGAACTGGGGGCAGTACTGGGGACCTTAGGGACAAGGGCTGGGGCTTGATGGTTCTAGGATGTGCTCTCTGTTCATCACTCCTTCCTGCTAGTCTCCACCAGGCGTCATTCCCTCCTGCTGCAGACAGACCTTGTCATGTAAAGGGAAACAGAACTTCCAGCAATGGGAGAGCTATATCCTTCATTGTCAGACATCCTTCCTTCTACCTGCAGTTGTAAAAATCTCAAGAAGGACTCTGATTAGTTTGCATCAGATGGGCACCCCTGAACCACTCTGACCAGTAAAAGCCCACTGCCATTGGGTCAATTCTGACTAATAGTGACGCTTTAGGACAGAGTAGAACTGGCCCATAGGGTTTCCAAAGCTGTAAATCTTTACAGAAGCAGACTGCCTCATCTTTCTCCCGCAGACAGCTAGTGGGTTCAAACCACCAGCCTTTTGGTTAGTAGTCAAATGTTTTAACCACCACACTACCAGATACTCCTACTGGCCACTTTGTTCTCAGAGGGAGTATGCAACAACAACAATGCAATGCATTACCGTTGAGTTGGCCCCAACTCCTCGCGACCTCTCCTTGGGTTTCTGAGGGGGTATCACTATGGAAGTAGATTGCCCAACCTTCCTTCCAAGGAGTGGCTGGTGGGTTTGAACCACCAGCCTTCTGGTTAGCAGTCAAGTGCCTTAGGCGCTACGCCACCAGAGCTCCCTCGGTGGGAGTAGAGTAGCTCAAAACACCAGCTCCCTGGACTAAAGTAGACCTGGCACTGGGCTAGGGACTAGAGATGAAAATGAATAAGAAACAGCCCCTGGGCTCTAGTGTGAGTGTGGGGAGAGGTAAGTCAGCCACTGAAGTGACACAGGTGCTGGGGTGGGATGCAGTCTGACAAAGGTACGGGTTGCTGGGGGGAGAACAAAAAAGGCTGAAAGGCTTCAGAGAGGAGATGATGTTTGAGGTGAGACTTGAGAGACCAATGATTGTTCTTTTCCCAGACCGAGACAAAGGCATTCCTGGCATAGAGAACAGCTTGAGCAAAGGCTTGTTGCTGTTGTTATTGTTGCTGTTGTTATTAGCTGCTTTCAAATAGCCCCCCGACTCAAAGCAACCCCATGTGTTGCAGAGTGGAATTGTGCTCCATAGGGTTTTCATGGCTGTGATCTTTTTGGCAGCAGTTCACCAGGCCTTTCTTCCATGTAGCCCTTGTGGGGAGAGGTTCCTTTAGGTTAGCAGCCAAGAGCAAACCACTTGTACCACCCAGGCTCCTGAGCAGAGGCTGGGCACATGTGAAATAGCCTGCAGTATTCTGGGTGTGGGGACATGTTTATTTCCAAGAGAGTCCAATTGAGGAAGCTAGGCTTTACCAGTGAGTGGTGAAGGGTTTGCACAGAGGCCTGCCATGGCTGCGGTCTGAATGCTAGATGGGAGAAGGCCAGACTGGATTCCAGAGACCAGGTGCATCCCCAAAAACAATGAGCTCTTGGGCAAAGCAGAAGCAGGGAGGGAAAAGAGGGGCTGCTGAGGTGGGAGGCCAAACTAAAGGGATCCAGAAGTAATTGGATGTTGGGGGCCTGAAGGAGAAAGATGACTCCTAGCCTCTGGATGGAGCCTGGTGCCCTTGGCTGAGGGGGGAACTCAGGAGGAGGAGCTGGGGGAGGCACTGACTTCTCTTAAGGGCAGATTGAATTTGAGGGACCTGGGAGGCATCTCAGTTAATCCCCTAGTTGATGCCTGGAAACACCCCCCCCCCCCAAAAAAAAACAGAAGAGAAGCAGGAGGACCTACAGGCCCTAAGGGACCTCAACACTTGAAGGGTGGGCAGAGTGAGAGGAGCCTACGATGGAGGCTTTTTGAAAAAGAATAGTCAGAGAGAAAATGATGGAAGAAGGAGGAATCTGGGAAGGAATGCCATGTGGGAAGTTCGCCATCAGACTATGGCAGAGGCGCGTCTTGGTCAAAGGGTCATGGGTTCAGGTTTGCCTCTCTGAGGGAGACCCCATACCAAGATGGCCTTTGCAGTGGCTTGGACAATGGCCCGGAGAGCAAGCAAGCCCTTGGGCTGGGATACTGCCAGGCCTGTAGACCAGAGTCAGACCAAACAAAATCAAAGTCAATGCCAACTCAGAGCGACCCTATAGGACAGAGTAGAACTCTCATAGGGTTTCCAAGGCTGTCACATCTTTCTACCAGCACAGCTTGGTGGGTTGAAACCACCTACCTTTCAGTTAGTAGTTGAGTGCTTAACCACTGCACTGCAAAGACTCCTTTCCAGAACCAGAGGGAATCCAAAAGGGAGGTGAGAGATGGGAAAATAATAGGATGCCCCTTCTCCATGCCCCTGTCTTCGGGTGGAGTGTGAGCCTTAGCCCTGGCAGTGTTTCACTGGAGCTCTGGTGGCGAAGTGCCTGAGGTATTTGACTCCTAACCAGAAGGTTGGCTGTTCAAACCCACCAGCCACTCCATGGAAGGAAGACTGGGCAATATACTTCTATAAAGATTTACCACCTCAGAAGCCAAAGGGGGTTGCTGTGAGTCAAAATCAGCCTGATGGCAGTGAGAGTTTTGAGAGAGGGCCATGTTCAGGGTACAAGGTACACCGTGTAAACAGTCCTTTGGACTCCCTCTATCCTTGAAGTTGGTCCCGGTCTAGCCTACTGCTCACACCTGGAGCAAAGCTACAGTAGCCTCCTTTCCCTCCCCAGTCCTTTTTCTGTCTTCCCAGCTGTCCACTTCCAAGTTTTAATTAGAGTCAAGATCTTCCCAGAGGAATTGGACTCCCCAGGGTGTTCAGAAAAAGAGTACTCAGAGAGGTAGGAGGAGAGCGAAGAGAGTGGTGGGCATTGGGCAACCTGTCTGGGAGGAGCTCACACTTTATATGTAAAATTAGCAACAGAAAGGCAAGGAGTTCGTTTTGCTCAAATTCTTTTAAATAATACTTTTGTTTTATATTTTATTGATTTTTTAAAAATATTTATTTATTTATGCATTCGGAACTAAAATTCTTCTTAGGGTGTACTAGCCCTGTGTCTGGTAAGCAATTTGCTTATCAAAAATATTTTTGTATTATCTATTGAAAAAAAAAAAAGCAAGAAATGATTAAGTAAAACTGTCAGCTCTACCTTATTAGGAAGTTAATGTTTTTAACCTTTACCTGAAAAATGACATCAGACCTCATGGTAGTGATGTTTCTATAAAAGCTGAAGGGTGGCAGGGGCTCTTTATTATACCAACTATGTACATGGCAGGCATGAGGAGCCAGATTCTGCCCCTTCCTTCTTGGATTGGGGAGGAGGGGTTCAGGACCCTGGAATGTGCTCCAGGATAGTGCTGCAGGGTCATTCACGCAAAAACCAAACAGCAGCAGGAGCAATTAGGACCAGACCTAAGGAAGAACTGCTGGGTCTTGAGAGAGTGAGACACTGGGCATTGTAACTCAGATTGCCCCATGCCAGAGGGCACACTGCCTGGCCCCATGTGGGGTTTCCCAAGGTGTGGCCTCCAGGAGGATAAGGAACCACCTGCTGTGGTGGTGAGGCTGGATGGTGTTATGAGTAATGCCTAGCGAGCTGGCTCTGGGGCAACACCCTCCAATAACTGGGGCTCCCCCTGCAGAGCCTGCTCCTGCTCCCTGGGTGTGGCCTACAGGGTGTCTTGGCTCTGCTTCACATCTGGGACCAAGAAGAATCCTGGAATTCATTAGGTCAGAATCTTGAAGAGAGGAAGGATCTGCCCCATGGGTAACCCTGGAGGACCCAGGGTGCCCAGTGGTTGGCAAACCACCATCCATTGCTTTAATCCCCTCTGTCCTACTGTCTTCTCAGCCCCCAATCCATCACTGCCATCATGCCCTTCACACCTTCCCTAGAGACAGGCCAAGACTTGCAACCACTCAAAGTTACCATCTCAAGACAGCTCTCAGGATGCAGGCCTTTAGCCCTAGATCCTTGTCCTTCATAGTGCCTTCATTTTCCATACACCCCTTAGAGGACCTTATCTCTGCAGAATCTCACAACAGCTCTCATAGGGCTAGATCCCATTTTTACAGATAAGAGATCCCATTTTTACAGATAAGGAAACTGAAGCTCTGACAGGTTAAGTAACTTGGCCAAGGTCACACAACATGTAACTGGCAAAGCCAGAAATCAGACAGTCTTCTCAGCCCCAATCTCTGAGATGCCATTAGTCAAAAACCATGAGCTGGTTATTCTGCAATTCTGGACAATCTGTTTGTGCATTTGCATTTGATTTGCATAAGGGGTGTCCTAATACATAAATATCTTCCTTAAACTGCCCCTACCCTTGCCCAGAGGCAAGTCTCAAGTCTCTCTTCTCTTCAACTTCTCTCTCTCTCCCTCACAACACACACACACACACACACACAGCCAGGCTCATCCTCCTTGTGAGGCCTAGCGGGCTTGCGAGCACCATATGGTCCCCTCCCTCTGCCAAGAACGCCTTTGCTAGTTCAGCGTGTACCTTCCCACCGGCCACTACACACTGAACCCAGGCAGGGAACAGCTCTAGGGGGAAATTGCCCAGAAGAGGAGCTGAAGGTAGGGCAGTCCCACTTCTGGCTGCAGGTCTCAGCGCCAAGGCACCTACACTGAGGGTGCAGGATGGGCAGATGGGGTTTCCCCAGCCCAAGACATCCTCTGTCTTCAGCCCCGGATTTAGCTCCCTTCTCGCCTCCCACGCCTGCCCGCTGCCTCCACCGTCTGGAAAGCTGGGAGGCTGGGAGGACTAGAAGGAAGCCTGGAATGGGAGATCATAGGGAGGGGCCTGGAACTGGAGCCCTCAAAATGAAGGACAGAGAAAGGTGCTGACTTCCTGGGCAGGGGTTCCCCTCTCCTTTTTCAGCCTGTGCTGTCCAGAACTGTAGCCACCAGTCACACATGGCTGTTGAGCTATCAGATTTTGAAGACTTGGTATGAAAAAGGGAATGCAAAATGCTTCATTAATAATTTTATACTGGTTACATATCTAAATAATAACATTTTGGATGTACTGGGTTAAAAATAGACTTGATTTCACCTGTTTCCTTTTGCATTTTTTTTTTTTTTTAATGTGACCACTAGAAAATTTAAGGAGCTCTAGTGATGTCCTGGTGAAGCACTTAGCTGCTAACCAAAAGGTTGGTAGTTGAACCCACAGCCTCTCTGTGGGAGAAAGATGTGGTAATCTGCTTCCATAAGGATTACCACTTTGGAAATCCTGTGGAGTAATTCTATCCTGGCCTATAAGGTCACTATGAATCGGAATCAACTCGATGACAATGGGTTGGGTTTGGTTTTGGACTAGAAAATTTAAAATAACATATGTGGCTTACATTACATTTGCATTATATTTCTATTGGCCAATGCTGTCCTCAACCCCACCCTCTGGGTCAGGCAGTTGCTACTATGTAAAATGCTTGGTGCAGTGAGCTGTGCTGAATTAAGTGGTCCTCTATTACATCTTAGGAATCCCCGGGTGGTGCAAACTATTGACACGACTCAGCTGCTAACTGAAAGGTTGGAGGTTTGAATCTACCTGGAGGTGCCTCAAAAGAAAGGCTTGGCAAGCTACTTAAAAAAACAAAAAGCCATCCAGACAATTTTTCCACATGCATATCTGTGTGTGTTATAAGAATGTTCATATATATAATAGAGCTAACATGGACAAAGTTATGATAACTTCTTAGCCACAGCCAAATATCTTGGAGGAGTAAGTCGCTGGGCCCATAGGCTCGGGACCATGGTCATGGGGTACACCAAGCTCAATTGGCTTAACATACTACACAAAAACACTGTTCTGCATCCCACTTTGGTAAGTAGCAACTGGGGTCTTAAAAGCTTGCACGTGGCCACCTAAGATGCAACAGTTGGCCTCCCCTTATCTGGAACAAAGAAGAATGAAGAAAAACAAAGATGCACTGAAACAATTAGTTCAAGGGACTGGTGGACCATGAGCACCTCAGCCTACATGACCCTGAAACCAGAAGAACTAGATGATGTCAACCACTCAGAAAGGGATCAGTGTAGGAGACCCCAGATAGAGTGATAGAAAAATGTGGAACAAAACTCAAACTCATAAAAAAGATCAGGCTTACTGGTCTAATAGATACTGGTAAAACCCGAGACTGTGGCCCCCAGTCGCCTTTCAAACTTGGAATTGAACTCCTGTGGCTTCCAGCCAAACAACAGACAGGTGTACAAAGTGAACAAGTACACAAACTAGGTACACTCCTTAGAACAATCAATGATGAGAGATAAGAAGGCAGTATTTGCACAGGGAAATAGCTCAGAGGTCAGGGATGCATAGGAAAGAACACAGGGAAGAGGAAATCACAGGAAGGAAGTGAGAAGAGAGCTGTTACATTGTGGGATTGCAATCAGTGTCATAAAACAAAATATGTATGAACTGTTGTTGAATGGAAAATAAATTTGCTCTGTAAGTTTTCACCCAATCACAATTTTTAAAAATGAACAGAACAGCCATTAAAAACTTTATGGAGCACAGTTCTGCTCTGACATACATGGATAAGTTGGAATCAACTTGATGGCAGCTGGTGGTGGTGATTATTGTACTTTGATCTTTTAGCAATACACCCTAACACCCTTTACCCTCAGATGAGTAGAGGGTTTGATTAAGAGTAGGAACTTGATAAAACCAAAATAAATAAATAAATAAAATAAACCTCAAACTCACTGCCATCAAGTCGAATCCAACTAATAGCGACCCCTCCTTGGGTTTCTGAGGCGGTATCTCTACAGAAATAGATTGCCCAACTTTCCTTCTGAGGAGTGGCTGGTGGGTTTGAATCACCAGCCTTCTGGTCAGCAGTCAAATGCCTTAGGCACTATACCACCAGAGCTCCTACATGAACTTGATAGAGTGGGTTCAAATGCAAGCTTGTTATTTATAAGCTGTGTGGCATCGAGCAAGTCAATGAACCTCTGTGTGCTTCCATTTGCCATCTAAAAAATGGGAATAATATGAGTGGCTTTTTGTGAGGATTGAGTTGATATGCATAAAGAACTAAGAAAGAGTGTTGGGAGTACAGGAATTCTTGATATTGCTGAATAACTATTTTTATTTATTATTTATTTTTGAGGCTGCTCCTTGCTGTACAGCTTTTTGTGTCAGACTGTGTACTATGCCCCCTTGAATGGATTATTTTATTCAGTCCTCCCAAAAATTATATTGGTAACTGTTATCCTCATTTTATAGATAAGGCATCTGAGAGACTCAGAGAGGTTCAGTAACTTGCCCAAGGCCATATAGCTACTCAGTGGGATTTGTACCTGGATCTGTGCCACTCTGCAGACTGACTCTTAAACACTACACTGTGCTGCTTCTCTTGGTAAATGCCCACTGAGATCCTCCAAAGTAACACCTCTACCCTCTTCCTCTTGATCCAGGTCCCCACCAGCATCAGGGACCTGCCAGTCTGAATAGTTTTCTGCCTCAAGGTTACCAGGGGGCCACCTGCCCCTGCATTGTCAGCCCCCACCATGCAGGACAACCTAACACCACTGCCAGAGTCAGTCTTTGACCAGCCCTCAGATACAAATCAGGATCAGAAGCACTCCTCCACTTCAGGCCAAGCCGCAGAAACGGCCCCACAGCCCGTGAAGACCACAGTCATAATACCTTCCATCAAGTCCAAAGGCCTAAATGCATCCAATGCACGTCGGATGCGCCGGATCATCGCTGAGGACGCTGAGTGGTCATTGGCCATTGTGCCCCAGCTCACAGAGCTGTGTATTCAGCACATCGTCAAGAACTTCCAGAGTGAGTCTATCCCTATCTTGACAGGGAGGGGGGCTAAGAGTGGACAGCATGGTTGAGGCCTGCCTGGAGCAAAGGCTTCAAGTCCTTATCCCCACTTGACACTTCCCTTCCACCTGGGCCAAACCATCCAGCTCTCCTCTTCCAGAAAACCCTCCCTACTTAAGCACCCTCCACTCTGATGGGGTCTTCCATATCCTGTATGGAATGTTAATGTTATGTAAATGTAGTTGTTAATCCTTTCCAAAAGATGAGTTGCTAGCTTCACCTACTAGACTGCTAGACAGGAGCTCTCTGAGGACAGGGCCATCATTTTGTCTACAGCACCTATCACCACCTGACTTTGGATATATTCATTTGCTTGCTTGTTTATCATCTGTCTCCCCTCACTGGAATGTAAACTCCAAGAGGATAGGGCTTCTCTGTTGTCATTCACTGCTGTATCCCTAGCACCTAGAACAATAACTGGCACATAGTAGGTGCTCAAAAAAATGTTTTGAAATTCAAGAATCAAATCAGATGGGGAGCTCTGAAGTTAGAGATTGTCTCCCCCATCAGAGCGGGTGATAATTGAGGGTTGAACCTGAGATTTCTCCTCAGACTGGGAGGTCCCACAGACTGGATGCTGAGGTGTCCCACTGAAGGCAGGGAGCACCCCAAAGTTGGGGGCTGTGTCTCCCTCCTCAGGCTAAGCCTTCCTGAGAGCAGCAGCTATCTCCGCTCTCAGACTGGGCCTTCCCCAAGGGCAGGAGAGGGTCTTCTCTCCTCAGTGGCCCAGCCCAGAGCACCATGTTGCGGCCTTCCCCAAGGGCAGGAGAGGGTCTTCTCTCCTCAGTGGCCCAGCCCAGAGCACCATGTTGCGGTGTCCCTAACACTGTGACCCATACTTTGCTTCCTCTGCTTCTAAAGATAACCCTATCCTGAAGCAGCTGCTCCCCGAGCACCAGCACAAGGTCCTGGACCACCTGTCCCCGGACCTGCCTCTAGCTGTGACCGCCAACCTGATTGAGAATGAGAACTACTGGCGCCGCTGCTGTACACAGCGATGGCCCGTGTGCCACGTGGCCAGGCACGGAGGCAGCTGGAAGCGCATGTTCTTCGAGCGGCATCTAGAGAACCTGCTAAAGCACTTCATTCCGGGCACCACGGACCCCGCGGTCATCCTCGACTTGCTACCGCTCTGCAGGAACTACGTGCGGAGGATCCAGGTAGATCAGTTCCTTCCTCCCGTTCGGTTCCCGCCGCCGCCCCGGGAAGGGGACCAGTCAGACTCTGGCAGCGAGGGAGACATGGAGGAGTCCACCACCGACCACTACCAGCTGCATGATTTAGTGGCTGGACTGAAACACTTAGAGGAGCTAGACCTGGTGTATGGTGTCAAAGACTGTGGCATGAACTTCGAGTGGAACCTCTTCCTCTTCACCTACCACGACTGCCACTCCCTGGCGACCACCATCAAGGCATGCCACACCCTCAAGGTACCAGTTGCCAAAGCTTTCTCCCACCTCTCCATCTCAGCTTCTCTGCAATTCCCACTGCCTCTTCCTCCTCCACTATCAACTTCTTCTTCCTCCCATTCCCTTCTTCTCATTGACAAAGTGGTTTTAATGCAAACTGTACCAAGCTAGGTTCTGGGGATACCGAGATGAGCTAGACGCTGCCTTCTCATTCCTGGCTGAGGCCCTGTCTTAGGTGCTGAAGATGGTCAAATTTATACTATTTGTGCCTTCTGGAGCTGACAGTCTGCTGGAATGAGACATGAATCAAACAATTAACTAAATGCACAATTAACTTTTTGTGAGAATAAAAAGAATCAGCCAATGAAAACCCTATGGATCACAATAGTCCAGCATGGTGCTAGCACAGGACTGGGCAGTATTGCTTAGATCCACCATGACAGGAGGAGGATCCCATAAAAGGAGGTTGCCAGGGTGAGAACCAGGGAGAAAGTGGGGAGAGTGAGAGGCAGGGAACAGATGAGATGAAGGAATACTAGAAAGGGGAAGGGACTAGTGTTATGAGTATAGTAGAGAAGAGGAGTCCCCACATTTCTCTTTCCTGCTCACTTGTTCCACTTCCCACCTTCCTTGAGACCTCTGGGTGCTGTCCTCTCTACTCTCCAACTATCCTTATTTATATATTTATTTATTACGATTTGGGTGAAGATTTACAGACCAAATTCACTTTCCATACAGCAGTTCACATACACTTTGTCTCATGACATTGACCACAGATTACCACAATTCAATAGCTCCCCTCCCACTTCCTCCCCACAGTTACCTCTTCCCAGTGTCCATCCCTCCATGGACCCCTGCCCCTGAGCTGTCTCCCTGTGCATTCCAGCTATCCTTAGTCCTCTCCTTTATATGCATTCTTTTTAGCCAGCTTAGAATATTTTGTCCCTCTAGTCTTTTCATTGCCATCTATCTGGCAAAATTCCAACACTGGATCAACCCCATTTTCTATTTTCTGCATGCCTGTGCCCAAGCAGGGGAAAAAAAAGTCACATGACAAGGCTGATTGGCATCACTGGAAATTTATTATCTCCAACTAAGAATAGGTCCTCCAAACTTACTCTCTCTTTTAATCTACAGCAACTACTTCACCTTTTCCCAGCTTCCTCAAATGGCAGATGCCCCTCACACACACCCCTTCAGCAGGTGAACTTCCTTCCCCATTTACAAGGAAATGAGCAGCCATTGGATGTGTTGTTGTAATATGCCGTTGAGTCGATTTCAACTCATAGCGACCCCTCCTTGGGTTTCCAAGGCAGTATCACTACGGAAGTAAATTGCCTCATCTTCTTTCCCAGGACTGGCTGGTGGGTTTGAACCACCAGCCTTCTGGTTAGCAGTCAAATGTCTTAGGCACTATGCCACCAGAGCTCCTAGCCATTGGATGGGAACCCTTCATTTTCCTGACACCAAATGCAAACACACCAATATTACTACCCTCCACTAGGTTTCTTGTCTCATTTTTTGGCTCTTCCCCATGAGACTCTGTCCAAATCCAGGGCTTCAGTTGCCACCTTTATGAAGAAGATGGCTTATACTTTCACCTTCAAGTCAGACCTCTCACCTGAGCTTCAGACCCATCTGCCCAACTAACAAAATGACTCATTCTCTGAGATGCCTCAAATCTACCTCAAATGTGAAACTGATCTCATGGCCTCCCTCCTCAAACCTAGTCCTCTTCCCACATCCCCTCTCTCTGCAAATAGACCCTTCATCCATCTAGTCTCACAAGAGAGAGGTCTCAGTGAGAAGCTCGCCTTCTCTTCCAGATCCTCCTCATGCAACAGTGAGGCCTGTTGATTTGACTGCCTAAATATCTCTTTATTTCATTTATCTGTCTCCATAGACACCAGCTTCATTCAAACTACCCTCATCTTCACTTGGATTTGGCCATGATCTACTAGATAATCTACCAAGTCCACTGTAACTCCGCTCCGGCCATTCTCCATCCCAAACAGAGAGATCTTTTCACAAGAAAAATGCAATAATGTGACCTCCCTTTAGCCTAAAACCCTTGGATGGTGTCCCACAGCTCTTAAGGATAAAGGCAGACTCCGTAACACGGCCTCCTTCATCCAATGAGTCTGGCTGCTGACTGTGTCTCCATTTCCCTCCCACATCTCCATTTCATCTCTCCCCCTTCGCTCCAGCCACTCCAGCCTTCTCTTTCAGCCCCTTGAATGTGCCATATTCAATCTGCCTTTAGGGCCTTTGTATGTGCTGTTTCCTCTGCCCAAAATATTCTTCCCCCTCTCCTTAACTCTCTCCCTAACTCCTGCTCTTCCTTCATCTCTGCTTAAGAGAGACTTGCTCAGAGAACCCATCCCTGTCAAGGTCAAAGCCCTCTTACGTGATCTCTCATAAGAGTTTCTCTTCTTACAGTGTTCATCCTAATTTAGGGTTGCCAGATAAAATACAGGATGCCCAGTTAAATTTGAATTTCAGGTAAACAAGTATGTGTCACGTTGTTGTTGTAAACTGGGTGGAGTCAGCCCCTGACAACAGGCACAACAGAACAAAATACTGCCCAGTCCTGTGCTAGCACCATGCTGGACTATTGTGATCCATAGGGTTTTCATTGGCTGATTCTTTTTATTCTCACAAAAAGTTATTTGGTGTGTATCTGAAGTTCACATTTTTATTTTCTAAAACCAGCGGCCCTATCCTACCTGCAATTGTGCATTTAGGTAATTGTTTGATTCATGTCTCATTCCAGCAGACTGTCAGCTCCAGAAGGCACAAATAGTATGCTGAGGGGGCACAATGAGGGGCATCAAACAGAGTGGGATTCAAACCTGCCCATGCTCCTTAACCACTGTGGGACCCTGAGCAAATGATGTAATCTACCTAAACCTCCATTTTCTATCTGTAAAATGGGCAGAAGTTGCCACATCTCACTGGAATGCTGAGGGACAGACATAATGCAATGGTCTAGCTAGTGATACCGCCTCAGAAACCCAAGAGGGGGTCGCTATGAGTCAAGTCTGACTCGATGGCAAATAACAACAACAACAACAGGAGCATGGCTAGTACATAGTAATGCTCAGTATATAGTAGCCTTTTTCCTCTTCTACTTGCCTCTAATTCTGCACATTCAGCCAAACTGGGTAGTCCTACCAAGCCCAAGAGTCAGACAGGCGACCAACACCAGGCATGCCAATTCTCAAGCCTTTGTGTGGTTCCCTCCTTCACCTGCATTCTGCAGGTGGGTAGGCAGATCCTCCCCCAGCTGGTGGGTCCTGCAGACTCTCTATCTGCCTGCAGGTCTTCAGGCTGACCCGAAGCAGGGTGGATGATGACAAGGTACGCATCCTGATTCGCAGCCTCCTGGACCACCCAGCGCTTGAAGAGTTGGATCTGTCACACAACCTTATCGGAGATCGTGGTGCACGTGCCGCCGCCAAACTGCTGAGCCACAGCCGCTTGCGTGTACTCAACCTAGCCAACAACCAGGTGCGTGCGCCAGGTGCTCAGTCGCTGGCTCATGCCTTGGCACACAACACCAACCTCATTACGCTCAACTTACGCCTCAACTGCATTGAGGATGAGGGCGGCCAGGCACTGGCCCATGCCCTGCAGACCAACAAGTGCCTCACCACACTGCACCTTGGTGGCAATGAGCTATCCGAGCCCACCGCTACGCTCCTCTCCCAGGTGCTGTCTGTCAACACTGTGCTCACCAGCATCAACCTGTCCTGCAACCACATCGGCCAGGTGAGCTACCATTTCTAGGGCAGACAGGGCCAACAAGCTGCCTTGAGGCCTTTGGGGGATGGTTAGTGCCATCCAATTGCCATGGGGTATTTGTAGGATAATGGTTAAGTGTATAGACTTTGCCTAGTTCCAATTCCAGCTCTGCCATTTCACTCTTGAGTAAATTACTTAACCTCTCTGGACCTCCATTCCTCATCTGTAAAATGAGGATAATAGCTACAGCAATGGGCTCAAACATACCAACAATTGTAAGGATGGCACAAAACCAGGCAATGTTTCATTCTGTTCTACATAAGGTCACCATGAGTCAGAGCCAACTTGATGGCAACTGAAAACCATCACAAATGGGGAGAGTAATAATCTCTCTTCCTTTTAAGTGTCATTATTGGGAGGATTCAATGAGTCATATTTTTAAAGCAACCATTGCAGGGCACTGGGTGAGTCTTCAGTAATTATGTGCTGTTATTGTAACTCAGGATGACATACTAAGCTAGATACCCAATATCCATTATTTTTCTGTTACTCCACATAGTTATCTAGTAAGATGCATATTATTAACTATACTTTATGAATGGAAAACTGAGCTTCAGAGAAGTCAATGAGTTGCCCAAGAGCATCCTGTCAATACAAAGTGGCAGAGTTATGGTTCAAACTTAGGATCGGTTAAAAGCTAGCTCCCTTCCAATAGACAGTGTGTTTCAAACTTTCCTGACCAAGCCTTGGAGTAAGAAATGCAATTTATATGACAACCTAGTGAACATAATGCATAAATAAAATATAAATGAAACTTACTGCTTATGATATTTGCTGATGTTTTATATATATGCCTTTATATTCTCCATTTCACTTTTTAAAATGCTATTGTACCCATTAAATTGATTTCACAACCCACTATTGGGTCATAACCATAGCAAAGCAGCACCCTGCCTCCTAACATTGTTTTTTTTTTTTTTTTTTTTTCACATTGGGCCTTGCCCACCCAACCCAGAAGAAACTGGAACTCTGGGGGTTAGTGATGAGGGCCCTCCCTCTATCTCCAATTAGCTCCCTTTACCTTGTACTACACCTCACCTATGGCAACAGCCTTGCTCATGTGTACACACCATCTCCAGATGGGATACCCTTGGCTACAAGTAATAGAATATTCAACTAGGAATGCTCATTACCTCCTATAACCAGAAGCTTCAGGGTAGGGGGTCCTGAGGTTGGTAAATTCTATGGCTCATGCCATCCCTTTGCCCTGCCACATCAGCCACATGGCCTTGGCTTCTCTGGTGCTCTTCACACACTCCCAACATGGTTCCCACAGTACTCACATAGAAGACATGCCCAAAGGCAGAAAAAGAAAACACTCCTCTGTTCCATTCCTTTGTCCAGAGTGAGGATAACTTTCTCAGAAGTCACCCCTCCAGTCTGCCCTCTCAAATATTGTTGTTGTTGTTGTTATGTGCTGTCAAGTCGGCCCCGACTCATAGCGACCCCTCCTTGGGCTTCCGAGGCAGTATCACTACGGAAGTAGGATTGCCCAACCTTCCTTCCGAGGAGTGGCTGGTGGGTTTGAACCGCCAGCCTTCTGGTTAGCAGTCAAGTGCTGTAGCCACTATGCTACCAGAGCTCCTACTCAAATATTAGTAACCAGATTTGTTTCACATGCCCGTCACTAAACCAGTCAAGAGAAGTGGAATTACCATCATTGCCATAGATCCATACTTTTCCAGTCTTTTGTGAGGGGTTGATAAATCAGTTGAATGAGTCTTGGCTACCATTTTCCAAAAGAGATGGGATAGGATGGGATAATGTAAGTGTAATACATAAATAGGTTAAATATTGTTTTGTGAAATTTTGCCTCAGTCATATCTACATATCAATGTGTGTGAGTTTGTGTACACACACATACATGTATATATGAACCAGGTAGTGATGTAAAATGATCCCTTCCCTTCCATTCCTTCTCTTCTACCAGGATGGCGGGAAGCAGCTCCTGGAAGGGATGTCGGACAACAAGACTCTCCTGGAGTTTGACTTGCGCTTGTCAGATGTGGCCCAGGAGAGTGAGTACCTCATCGGCCAGGCTCTCCAAGCCAACCATGAAGCAGCCCGTCAGCAGGCCTTGAATCTTAGCCACCTCATGTCGCCTACCATCACTGGCCCTGAGAACCCTGCAGGATAAGGGATGAGGCAGGAACAGGGCTGAAGATACTGCCCCAGCCCTCATTTATAACCCCTTTCCCTACTACACACACACACACACACAACACAAACACACACACACAACACACACACACACACCAGCTGCAGACCTTCACACTGCTCCAAAGGGAGGGAGAAGGGAAGAGGGAAGAGACTGTGAATATCCCTGGTCGTTTGGGGTAAAGATACTTGCTTGGAGTAAGTAATCAAGAGTTGGGTGGGTAAAGATGTGAGGAGAGGGAGAGGGCCTGGGCTATGAAGTGGTGACCCCATCCCTGTGCCCTGGAAGGGCAGAACTGGGCTCCCAGAAATGACCAACTTCTTTTAGGAATAGTGACTGACAACAGGGAGGGCTCTGAGGGACTGCACATGACCCATCTCTCCAATGAGGACTGCCCATTCTCCCTGACCTCCCTCTCCACCATGTCCTCTCTATTGAACAAATCATGGGCCTCTTAACCTTCAAACACACACACACACACACACACAACCCTCAGGCTACCCCAGAGCTTTCTACCCCAGAGAGTGGGGAAGGGGGGAGTCAATGCCACATTGGGGAGTGAGTCATCCACAACTTTATTATTCACCAGTTTGATTTATACAATCTTTGCGCTTGGAAATCCACGACAGAAAGGCCACAGTGTGATGCACCCAATTGACAGAGACCTGTCTCCTCCCTAGCCAGGCCCAGCCCACCCCATAAGCCCTTGTCCCCAGGACACATGGAGCCTTCCAGGTGCCCTCCATTAGTCCCCATCACCTTGTAGCTGCCAGCACAACTTCCCACCCTGGGCCACACAAGAGTTCCATAAACTCCCAGTGGCCACATGAGGACCTAACTGATGGATTGGGCTGAGCCCCATCCCCCATCCTCTTTGGGCTGAGGAGCCCAGAGCTTCCAGGCCTATGTTCCCGAAGGGTGGGTCATAGGCTGCAACCACAGCCTGGGAGTGCCTGCCACCTGGGGACTCTTCCAACAAGCAGGCACCAAGCAGAGCACCAAAGGGGGCTTGGGCGTGACTGCATGTGTGTACCTGTCCAGGCAACCTAGAGTCTGACTGTCTATGCCTGACTCCCTCTGACAGTTCCGGAGTGCAAACGTGTGTGTGTGTGTGTGTGTGTGTGTGTGTGTGTAGCCACAGCTGCTAGCAGAGGTCCTAATTAGAGAAACAAGAACATTCAGTGTAAAGTTTAATTTTAGAGATTAATTAATTTTCTGGTTTTAGTTTTCCCTGGCAATCAATAAAGCTACCAAGAAAACAGACCCAAGAATTGGTTTCTCTCTAAGTCTGTGCGTGTGTGGGAGGTGAGGCTGTCTGTGTGATAAGACCTAGGCAGAAATGGTCAATACAGGCATAAATAATTGGGGACCCTCCTTCCCTCCTCCTAGCCCAGGCTCTGTCTCAGGAACAAGCCTGAGGGAAGTGGAGCCAAGTTCCTCCCTTCTTGGAGCCTTGACATGGCCATGCTGCCCCTACAGGAGAACATGACATCCAAGTGCCAGCTGGCCTAGAACCGGGGCCTGAGGCCGCGGCTCACCACCTGTGCCTCACAGGTGTCCATTCAGAGGAAAGAGGGGCGCTCCAACTGCCAGGGGCTCTAAGAGCACAGGCTCAGGTCCAGGCAGGCCAGTACTGGCTAGCAGGTGGACACTGCTGCCAGGGAAACCTGGTGGACAGTTGTGCCCTCTGCTAGAGGCTCCCCTTCTCTGGCTTCCCCTCCCTTCTCAACTCAACCATCTCCACATGAAAGTAAATCTTAACCCCCAATAGCTACAGGTCCACAGTGTCCCCACAATTTGTGCCTCCCCCACCACCTCCCTGGGAAGGAGGAAGGGGAGCCAGAGATGTTGCATAGGTGGAGGCCACGCCCATCGCCCATCAGAAGGAGCAGACCTGGCTGGGCTGGAGGAAGATGGGAATGGCTGGAGGGAAGGAGGGACTCTGATGGCTCAGACGATGTGAAAAGCATGGGATGAGCAATGCCCTGGTGGCCCAAGGGTTACCCTCTCAGCTTGAAATATGAGCTTAATCCCTGGGTGCTAAATCTGCTGGGAAAACTTTAGCCAGAGGATTGTGGGGGACGGGCAAGAGGGTGGCACAGACACATGCACACTGAAGGACATGGGGGAGAAGAGGACACAGGGAGAAAAGGTGGCTTCAGAACTTTGGGAAAACAGGATCTGGGACCAGTGCCCAAGGATGAGGGCAAGATGTCCCTTTGAAGACCATAGGACACCTAGCAGAGAGGGCTTCAGCTCATTAGGTAGGACAAGGGGAAGAGGATGGAAGAGTGGGGCAAGATTTCAAGAATTCCTGCCTATGACCCTGCCACTGCAATTGAGTATTTCTCCAGTTGGGGCTTATGAAATGACAGTGCCCCCAGCCTTGCAGAGCCCTGTGGGTGGGGCAACCACTCTCTACTCCTTTACACAGAGGGGGAGAAGTGCAGCCTCCCCCCAAGACCACTCCATCTTTAAAGGTCTTTATACTCCCCCTCCTTATTGCCCTCTCCCATTGGTCCCCCCCTTTTACTCCTACCTGCTTCCAGAGTTCCCCTGTCACTACCCAGGTCTTTCTCATGCTCTGCCCTCTCATTCATACTCCCTGGCTAGCTTTACGGGATGTTACCGGCATGGTACCTCACCCCTTCTGAAGGGAGTACTCAGTCAGAATCCAGGTGAAGAGGCTGCTTCAGGAGAGGTTGCTGAGTTTAGAGACAGGAACAATTCACCTCATTCCTCCTCCCTCCCCCTGGCAACAGCTCTTCAAAGCCAGGTAGCAGGAGGTGAGTTCCCTCTGTGTGGTGAGCACAGTCCCTCCAGGACCAGGGTCTCCTGGGGCAGAGTGAGATAAACAACAGTGCAGGGAGTGGCACAGAGGAAACCCCTTGGTACCTTGGGCCAGCGCCAAGAAGAGAACATTTCCATGAAGTTGGAGTGGCGTGTTGGGGCTGACATCCGGTCCCAGACCTCTCAGACCCACTGAATTCATAGCTTGCTCTAAGCCAGCTCTGCTGTTCACTAGACCACCACTCCCTTAACTGAGAGAGGCCCCAGTGGGGTTAGGTAATAGGAAGGAAAGCCCCAATTCCCCTTCTCCACAGCCTCTACATCTCCAGCTGCATAGCGAGTCTCCCACTTGAGATGAGGCCCACCGCTGGTCCCACAGCACAGGCGCCACATAACAGTCGGAAGATCCGTTGAAAGGCTGGACAGGAAACCTCGAGTGTGCATTAGAAGGGAAGGTGTTGTTCCCTTAGGAACTCAGGGGTGGGGCTGGAAGAGGCAACTGTTGCTAGAATGGAATTCTAAGGAATCCCACCCATCTGTCTTCGCACAGGCAAGGCGGCAGGGGTCCAGGTCCGGGTTTCATCTTGGTCTGTCCGGTGAACCTCACCTCCTCCCCCGCCACCTCCCCACCCCACCCCGCCCAGCACTGCCTCAGTCAGCCATCATGACTCCCCCTGCTACACGCAGAGGGCACAGTCTGGCGAGGGTCAGGAGGGAGGGCAGCGCAGGCCTCTGGGGGGGGGGCTGGAGGTCACAGTGAAGTCTCTACGCAGGAGCCATGGCGGTGTAGTGGCCGGTGACTGTGCCCCAGACACCCCTCCTGCCGGTGAACGATGAGGACAGGGAAGTAGAGGGCGTCGTGGTAGGGCGGTGGCGGCCCAGCCTCCTCCTCGTCGTCGTCCTCGTCGTCCCCCATGCTGGCCTGACTCGACAGCTGTGTCTGCTCCGTGGGGCAGCTCGCCTCATTGACGCTCCCGCTCCGGCTGCGCCACAGGCAGCTGCGCCGAGAGCCGTAGAGGCGGCCGAGCGAAAAGCGGCTGCCTCCGCAGCCCGCGCCCCCGCCGGGCCCTAAGCCGGCCCGCGGGCTTGCACAGATACTCAGGGCGCTGCGTGAGAAGATAGACGAGCTGCTGACCGCGCGCTGGCAGTGTTCGCAGCTGCGGCGGTACGGGGCTACGCCCGCCGCGCCCGGGCCGCCCACCCCGCCATAGCGGCATGTGGGCGCGTAGCCGCCCCCCGCGCTCCCCGCGCAGCGCGCCCCCAGCCCCGCCAGGTCCATAAGCACCGCCTCCGAGTAGCTGGGCACCAGCTGCTGGTTGGAGCGGATGTGCCACTCGAGCTCCGTGCTGTCCACCGTGTTGACCCGCGGCAGGCGGTGGGTGAGTGGGGGCAGCAGCTCGTCGCTGGGGCTCAGGCCACCGCCGGCGCTGCTAGCGGAGCCCGGGCCCTCTAGGCCGAAGAGCTTCTCCACGTGGTAGTGCGCGTAGGCCGTTCGGTACTCTGCCAACACGCGCAAGGGCCACGACAGCGTGAGTAGCGCCGCGGCCCAGAAGGCGGACGAGCAGGCGTACCACGGAGGCCTGGCTGGGTCCGGGAAGGCCACCATGAACTCCCGGAAGTCTACGTTCTTCAGGTGCATGCCTTCCCGCGCCTCCATGTAGTCGTCCAGGCCCTCATTCTCAGCGAAGAAGCGTGCGCGCTGGCACAGATAGGCGTTCTCGGCCTCCACGCTGGCGAAGCTGAAGCACTTGGTGAAGCGCAGCCTCGTGGCCGGCGCGCCCTCCAGCCCCACCAGCGCCTTGGACACGTCGCGGACGCCGCAACGCGCGTAGTCGAACTCGGCCTCAGCCACGTGCGTATTCACTCGCTCATGGTAGACCTGCGGCAAGGGGGAAGGTGGCGGCAGTCTTGAGGAGCTTGCACCGCGGTACCTGCTTCTATTTGCTTACCCTAGCCGGCTCCCATCGCTGCCCCTGTATCCTGGTCAAACCCTAAACCTGTCCCTGGAAATAGAGAATACTTAAGTAGGGAAGGATCTTATCATCTGGTTTTGAGAGAAACTGAGGCCCTTAGCTTAACCAATGAATTAGACATGAGGTAACTTTCACCCAGATCACAACTGAAAAAAAAAAAAAAAAAAAGAATTAAGAGATGAGGCCGGGTCTAGAAGAATCCTCTTGTGAGCATTCCAACTTTAATTAAGCTCTGCTTCCTCTGGGGGTCAGATCCTAGCTTGCCTGACCCTTTTGCCACTGCCTCCATTGTCCCATTCTACCCCCTCATCACCACAAATAGCATACCCCCCTTCCCTTTTACAAGCTGTTTCCACATGGGCTCTCTGGAGAAGCTCCCTGAGGAACCCTGTGTCTCTGGTCTCCCTGTTTCCTCCCTAACTATCAACCAGGCTCCTCCCTGCTTCTCACCCGCTCCAGGCTTCTGCCTCCCCATTCCAGTTCTGAGACAGAGGTCACCTTTACCAGGGGATATCTCCTCCTGCACTGCCCCAGTGCTTCTAATGCTGGCCAGTCCAGGAAGTGCTGATTGAATTGCTGACCCTCCATAGGGCCTCCCATGCCCACCTCCTTTACTGGCCTTGAACTTAGGGCCTGGAGACCTGGATTTGAGTCTAACACTACACTGAAGAATTGTAGGCCATGGGCAAGTCACCAAGCTTAGGTCTTTTCACCTGAGAAAGAGGACTCAGTAGCAGTCACAGCTGAGAGGATGCTGTGAGACTGTGCATATGAGGCCATCCCCAACCATTAAGCACTAAACAAACCCATTAAGCACTACAGTATAGACTCCAGAGCCAGACTGGGTTCAAATCCTGGCTCCACCACATACTAGCTGTTTGACCTTGGGCAAATTACTTAACCTCTCCAGGCCTCAGTTTCCTCATCTGAGAAATGGGAATCATAGTTACCTACCTCATAGGGGTGTTATAAGGATTAAATAAACAAATATTTGCCAAGTCTTAGTGTTTGCTGTTACTACTATGGTTGTTATTGCCCTCCTGCTACAGTGTCCACAGGAACTCACTGCTGCCCATCCTATTTCTAGGGACAGTCAGGCATTGTCTGAGCATCCCTCTCTATCTGGGTTGGCCTGCACACCCCCCAGCCCCTCACCTGGGTGGTGGTGTAGGCGTCACCATTGCGGTAGCGAGTAACCTGGCGAGTGCGGCGTACATAGTGGTAGCTGATGGCCTTCCACCAGATGCAAGGTGTGGCCTGCTGCATGCGGCCCACACGCTCCCGCACACTGCTTACGTCAACACGGTGCTGCAGCTCATGGCGGGCTTGGCAATGCCAACACTCCACCAGGTAGACGGCATACAACATGAGCAGGAAGGCCAGGGGGATGTAGACATAGCCATTGGAGCAGGGGCTGTCGTGGTACATGAGGCTGTTGCCTTGGTAGGCGCTGCTGAAGGTGAGGCGGGTCACCGTGGTGACATGGCACCAGGCCACGGCCCCTAGGCAGCCGTACATGAGCAATGAGAGCAGCAGGCACTTCCAGTGGGACTCACGGCAGAGGGACTTGCTGAAAGAGGGCTGGATGGGACGCTGCTGCTCAGAAGGGTAGAGAGAGGGGCCAAGATGGGTGAGGAGAGAGTGAATAGGCAAGACAAACACATAAATGGATGCAGGGACGGAGGGGGCAGAGGCCAGCACCAGAGATGACAGGTAAGATCGAGATGAGTGCCAAGGACCAAAGATAAACACAGAAGTAACCCAGAGTGAGCCATGGGGAAAGGAAAGGAGAATGGGATGTCAATACAGAGAAGTGCAGAGAAAGAGACACCCCAGGAGGCAGGCAGGGATCAGATCCAGAGATGATGAGAAGAGGCCCAGGTGGCAAAGACAGATGGATAGGACGGCATCCAGTGAGACAGAGTCCAAAGAGGGACACAAAGACATCAATGAAACAGGAGAAGTTGTGGATGGAGACAACAGAGGAGGACAGATAGGCATCAGTGGAGGCAAGTCCCAAACCCAGACCCCTTCTAGGTGGGGCTGTCACTTCTTCCGAATTCTTTCAATTCTAAGTTCTAGGGGATCCACACTTCTTGACCTATCCACCTCCTACCTCTCAGACAACTGGCTTGATACCTCCTTTGGAGGAAGGCCACCAGGGAACCCCAGTCCCCCAATGAGCCCCCTCCTGCACACTGACATCCTTCCCGTTTGTTCTAGGATGGGGGAGAGGGGCTGGGGTCCCTGAGCAGAAGGCAGTCCAGGAGTAAGTATCCAGAGGGGCAAAGGCACGTAGCTGAGAAAAGGATGGGAGTAAGGAGGGTGGAACAGGGGTACAGAGTAAGATGTTTGTAGCCTAACCATTTGTCAAGAGAAAAAGATCTTGGGTGCTTTCCCGGGGCCTGTCTATTAAAGCACTTGGCACATTCTGTCCCATGGTCAGTTCAGTGAGTTGTTTACATATCTGGCTCCCCCACTAGACTGGGTGCTCCTGAGGGCAGGACTCATTCTCTTTGCACCCTAGGTGACTACCATAGTGCTGGCACCCAGCAGCCACTTAATAAATTTGTATTGGGTTGGATTTCTGGTGGACCATAAAGCCTATGCTTGCTTTCTCCTCCTCCCTGATGTTCCCACAAACACTCCCTCCTGCTGGGATCCTGACTTATCTCTCAACTCTCCAAGCCTGACCTGGGGGCCAGCCAGGAAAGGGAGAAAAGGGTGGAAAGGAAGGGTACAGTAACAGTGGGCCCTGGGCCAGGTGTGACTTAGAAGAAAGATCTGGAAGTGCAGATAGGTAGGTGGGCTATGAAATAGCACATAGCATATACCAACAAAGAAATCAGGTACATGTAGCTTTTGAAAAGCCTTGTCCTAGGGGCAGGGTGTACATACATGGACCTTTGTCGGGCCACCTGAGTGTGTGCTTGTCCCCATGTGAGCACATTTGAAGGGGCTCTACCTCCAAGTCTGCCCCTGTGTGTGTGCATATGTGTTCATGAGTATGCATGGAAGACTGAGGGTAGGGGGTGGTCTCCTGGTACTTTCCTCAGTCCCTTTGTCTCCAGGTTCAGGGGGCTGAAAACTAGGGTCCCCATCCAGAGGTATGCTTACTACCAGACTCAGAAAGATTCCTAGGCTTAGGGCCTCCTAGGGGGAACAGCAGGGGCACTGAGAGAGAGGGGTGCACCACATCCCACTCTCCTACCTCCCCACGCCGCTGCCCCACCACATACCCTACTACTAGTCATAAGGGGAGAGAAGTCACTTCTGCACACATTTGACCTTCTTAGGGCTCCAGTCAGGTAACACCATCACCTCCCTGGCGCCCTCCTGGTTTTGTCGCCCCTACAAGTCACTCTTACCGGACGTCAAGGTAACAACCCACTCCGTGAGATAGGATCCCAGCCACTATCCTCACCCAGGATCAA
>NW_006921621.1:13928004-13957960 GCF_000298275.1 Orycteropus afer afer
GGGTGTCACCTTGAGGCCCTCGCGGCGCCGCTCCGCCTCCCGCCCGCTCCCGCCGCCGCCTTTTGTCTGAGCCGTGCTGGAGCCAGTGCGCCCCCCCCCTTCCTCCCAGCGCAGCCGAGCCCCGCCCTCGGCCCCCCAAACTCCGCCTTCCCCAAGCCTACCTAATAACCACCCCCAAAGGGAAAAAGCAACAGGGGCCCCCCCACACCCTCTTCCCGCTCCCAGCCGAGCTCACTGCACCCCTCTCTCATCCTTGGAAAATGTGCGCCGCAACTCCTTCCAGGCTTTCCTCCGTGGAGGGGCGCCAACAACAACACCCCTCCCCATCCCTGGTTCCTTTTGAGTTCCTGGGGCTGAGTAGTGGGGACCGGGAATTGAGTCCTGAGACCCTAGGGAAGATCTGTGCTTCTCAGTTGGGTGATAAAGGGTTAAGGCAGGAGCCAGACCTCATTGGCCAGACCCAGCTGAACCGAGATGGAATACTGTGAAAGGGAAAGGATTGAAGCTAGATGTGAGAAAGGACTAACAGAGGGCAGAAGTGAGAACACTGAAACCGGCCTTCACTGAACTATCTTCCTTGCCTAGAAGAACAGCCTCCCAAGCAGTGAAGGGTGTACATACAGTGCCCTAGGCTGGAAGTCAGAAAGCCCAAGTTCTAATTTTCAATCCCAGCTCTGCCATTAATGTGTTGTGTGACCTTGGGCAAGTACCTTCCCTTCTCTGAGCCTTAGTTTCTTCAACTGTGTAGTGAGGGAGTTGACTGGACAATCTCTAAGGCTGACTTTGTGGGTGCAGGAGTCCCAGACCACAGGCCAGACAGAGAAATTGCGGTAGCCTACCCCTACATACCACCCAACCCACACTGCTTTTCTCTGTATCCTCTAGGATAAGCAGGAAGGAAACTGGCATTCATTCATTCCTAGATGTACCCATTCAACAGACAGATGTTATTTAGGTACCTACTCTGTGCTCTGTTCTGAAATGAAATACACAATTTCCTACTGTCATGGAATGCAAAATCTAATAAGGGGTGATGGTATGGGAACAAATTGTTATGATTAAAAAAAAAAAAAAAAAGTTGCCTTCTAATCAATTCCAGCTCACTGCCACCCCATGTGTGTCACAGTAGAGCTGTGCTCCACAGAGTTTTTAACAGCTGATTATCAAAAGTAGATTGCCAGGCCTTTCTTCCAAGTTGCCTCTGGGTGGATTCAAACCTCCAACCTTTCAGTTAGCAGATGAGTGCATTAACTGCACCACAGTTTGATAGAATGTGATAAAGGCCATGCATGATTAATCTGTGTTTACACAAGTCACTGTGGAATCCTACTTTGTGCCCTGTGTGGCATTAGAGTCTTTGACATATATGAACTCTTCTCACTATTTACTCACAGGTAACCAAAGCAGAGGGAGTAATTACACAAGGTCACCTGCTAGCACCTAACAGAACTAGACTTAGAATCCAGATCTTTCCCATTCAAAAGCCCATGGGGATAGTTGTGGGTAGGAAGTTAGCTTGAATTAATGCCTGTATAGGAGCTCTGGTGGCCTAGTGCTTAAGGCATTAGACTGCTAACCAGGAGGCTGGCGGTTCAGACCCACCAGCCACTCCTCAGAAAGAAGGTTGGGCAATCTACTTCCGTAGTGATACCGGCTCAGAACCCCAAGGAGTCGGATCTGACTAGAAGACAGTGAGTTTGGTTTTGGGAATGCCTGTATATCTGATCTTTGGGGATAGGGTGCAAGTATAGTGATGTGTCTGGAATGTTCCTGCCACTCACTTGTGGCAGAAGAGTACTGCCTTCCCTAGTAACTCCTGGTCCTGCTTCCATTTTTTTACTCTTCCTTTTCTAAGCAAGATGAAGGTGGCTCTCTGTCTGCCTGTTGCTTCAGATATATCCAGCCTCCATGACCCTCTCAAGGTCAGTAAGTCCATCCGCCTGGCCCAAACAGCAGAGGGTTGTGGTCCTGAAGAAACCAGGGTTTGTGTTTACTCCCGTGACAGAGGCATATTCCCACTTGGTGGCTCCTTCCAATATCACCCATGCTTTTAGGGAAGTCCTGCCTCAAAGCTAACTCCAACCCCTCCCGTTCTGATGTCAGCCCATTCCACCTAGTTCATTCCTCACTGTAAACAGAGAGGCAGAGATCCTGATCCTGGCCTTGCCCAACCCAGATAAGATCCTTACCCTGGCCATTTACTTATTCTAATCGTCACACACACACACACACACACACACACACACTGCCTTCTCATCCCTTTTCCACTTTAGGGGACTTGGGAAGAGGCTCAGAACAACTCCTTCTGGACAACCTCAGAGTTCCTGAGAGACAAAAGACCACCACAGCCTCCTCCATTGTACACACTACCCTTCTCTGGAGGCCCAAGGAAAACAGAAGTAGAGGGAGGGGGCTGTGAAAGGAGCCAGCTGACCAGCTGGTTACCATGGAAACCAGGCTTATTTCCCCGAAGATGAGCCTGGCTGGGGTGGGCAGAAGTGGGGAGAGGGGCCACCACGACAAAGAGAACCAGAAACACTAGCAGAGAGAGAGAGAGGAGGACTAGAGGATCCTGCCCTTGGAGGACTGGGACTGAGTAGGCCCTGACCACACCATGACCTGAGTCAAAGTCCCCAAGTCATCCTTCCAGAAAACACTGCCATGGTCCCTCTCCCAATTCCTGAAGTGTCCCAGGAGGGCTTCCTGTCAGAGTTTGGCGCCAGCGCTGGGGGCAGTGGCTGACTCAATGCTGACCTCATGTGGCCAGTAAAGAGGCTGCCACACACCTAGCTCAAAAACCAAGCCAAACTCACTGCCATTGAGAGGATTCCACCTCATAGTGACTCGACGGCACATAACAACAACAACAACAACATAGAGCAGAACTGTCCCATAGAGTTTCCAAGGCAGTATATCTTTACAGAAGTGGACTACAGAGTTTGAATCACCGACTTTTTGGCTATCAGGCAAATGCCTTAACCACTGTGCCACTAGAGCTCTTTACACCTGGCTCAGATATCCAAAAAACCCTGAAACCCCATACCAGTGAGTCACTTCTGACACACAACAGCCCTGAATGTAGGACAGAGTAGAATGGCCTCATTGTTTTTCCAAGACTGTAATCTTTACGGGAGCGGACTGTCACATCTTTCTCCTGTGGAACTGTTGGTAAGCTTGAACCTTTCTGTTAGTAGCTGAGTGCTTAACTGTACTACCAAGGCTCCTTCCTCAGACGTCAGTTACCTAATTACCTGTCCATGGCTCGGGGCAATACATCTAACTGGGCTAAAGATGCTTTTTCCTCAAATGCAACCTCTGGGCAAATGACAGAGGCAGTCACTGTACATTCCTGAGTGTTTATGTCCTTATGATACCCTCACCCATGTAGTTTCAGTCTCGATAAAAGAAAGATTTCATTGGAAAAAAAAAAATTTAAGCTTTGGATTAAGGACAAGCACACTGTGCTCTGTAGTTGCTGACTGTTTGACTTTGGACGACAAGTTAATTTGCTTCTCTGGGCTTCAGCTTCCCAACTGTAAAATGGAATGATAATATCAGATTTTGAACTCAGGCAGTCTAGGTCCAGAGTTTATTAATATATTTTGCTGAAGCAAAATATTCTTTTGAAGATGGGAGAATATGTCAGGAGAGGAGAACATCTGAAATCACACTTACCCCAAGGGGAGGGCATGCTTCCATTTCCTCGGGCTTTCCCATTGGAAATTCTCCCTCCTGGCTTCTTAGTGCTTCATGTTCAACACATCCTCTGCTCCTTTGAGGGGATGGAGAACAGTGGGCCATCTCCTTTCTGCAGCCC
The DNA here is from genome assembly GCF_000298275.1 of Orycteropus afer afer. NCBI lineage: Eukaryota > Metazoa > Chordata > Mammalia > Tubulidentata > Orycteropodidae > Orycteropus > Orycteropus afer. The sequence goes on from NW_006921621.1 coordinate 13,931,822, forward strand.
TCTCTGCTTTCTAGTCACCCCTCAGAAACTGGGTCCTTCTTTTCTCCCCGCCCTCCTCCCTTCCTGTTCCCAGTAGGAGTGGAACCTCCTCTGCCCCTTACCCCAAAGGGTAGGTGACTCCACTGTGTGCCCCAACTCTGTTCTTATTTCTGTCTTAGCACAACCACTCTGTGTTGTATTTGCCAGGGAGTTGTTTTGTTGTTTTTGAAATTTTATTTTGTTGCTGTTGTTGAGAATATACACAGCAAAACATAACACCAAGCCAGGGAATTTTTGAGGGCTGGGACCATGGGATCTTTTGTTTGGTCACAGTGGTTGTTGATTATTAATGTTAGTGTGATATTCATTTTTGCCTCCAGCAGAGGGAACAATGTGAGACATATAGGAAAAGCCCTATGCGTGTTTGTCAAAAGGATGAATGGATGGATGAATAAACCAAGGTTATGTGGGGGAAGGGCAGGTTAGTAGCCATCTACACTCACCCCCTTCCCCTCCCCCAATGTCAGAGGTGGGAAAAGAGATGTCCCCTTGACAGTGCCAAGGGCATTGCTGGACCTCAGGCCACTGGCACTTAGGGGAGGAGAAACAAGGAAAAGGCAAATCAGGGTACTCATCTGAGGCTCACCATGTGGCTGGGGTTCTCCTAAGGCTTCCCTGGGCCCAGGGAAAGCAGGGATGGAGAAGGAAGAAAAATGGGCTGGAGCTAGGTCCTTGTCAGGGATCTCAGCAGTGTAGCTCAGCATGTCTGGGGCCTCCCCCTGCTGGCCCCATGGTGAGGAACTAAACTTCCCTGACCACTAGGGGTAACCAGATGCTGCAACCACAGAGGCCAGTGTTTCACTCCTGTGAGGAAGAAGAAACCCCAGGGCCACTCAGATCTTTAGACACCAGCCTGCCAGAGAAACTCATTTTACAAAAACAAATCCTCATGGCCAATTCTATGTAATATGGAAGTTGACACTGGAGACCATCTATCCAGGACCCAACAGGACCCACTTTAAAGATAGTAGGTGTCCTCTTTCTTCACCCAAATTCCTGGGCACTGACAGGGAAAGAGGAAAAGGCAAGAGAAATGAGGAGGGGATCGGAAGCAATGATTCCCCATCCTTTCACTCATCTGTTCTCCCCACAAGATGCCCAGCTCATGCTTATGCTTAGTATATATTTATTTAAAAGCCAACATGGAATTAATGAATGAAATTAAGAAGGAAGAGAAAAAGAATGAATGAAGGGATGGATGGATGGGTGGATGGATGGATGACTGGACTAACGAGTGAGTCAGGAACGGGTAAACCCGGACTCGGAACCAACGCAGAGGGAGGAGTGAGGGGGATTCCGGAGGGGCGGGGCCTCTGTCCGGAAGCGCTGTCTGGGGCGGGACCGGGGGCGGGGCCGCCCGGCGCGCGGTCACCCCGTAGGCTGAGGGGCGGGGCGAGAGGACCAGACTGGGCTTCACCGCTGCGGTGCTCAGTAGCCGCTGCGGTTGGCCCACTTTAGCGCTGACCCTCGTCTGCACTTCTGGTCAACCCCTCGGACACCCGCATCCTAGGAAGGAGGCCTGTCTGGGCCGAGCACTGGCTTTGCGTGGCGGCCTCACAACCCGGAAAGGCAGCGCAGCGGAGCCGGGAGCCAGATCCTGCTCGAACCCAACCCCCGCGGGCTGGCGCCGCGGGCATGTCGGAGGCGCGGAAAGGGCCGGACGAGGCGGATGAGAGCCGGTACGACTCGGGTATCGAGTCTCTGCGCTCTCTGCGCTCCCTGCCCGAGCCCACCCCGACCCCCGCTTCCGGGCCCTCCGACGGCGGCGGCCCCCAGCCCTGGACCCACCCCCAGGGAAGCGCCCAGGAGCCACAGGAGAAGGAGGACGCGGATGGGGAGCGGGCTGACTCCACCTATGGCTCCTCTTCGCTCACTGGACCCCTGCCCTTGCTGGGGAGCTCCGAGGCCGAAGACCCTGCCCCAGGCTCGCCGCTTCTCTCCGCGGGGACACTGAGCCCTCAGCAGCTGGAAGCACTCACGTACATATCTGAAGAAGGAGACACGTGAGTTTGGGGGCAAGGCTGAGACAGGACCCCTTCCTCCCAGTTCTAATTCTGAGCCTCCCCTGAAGCCGCAACAGGCTGGACTCCCCATTACGAAGATCCTTCAAGGCACCCGCCCGTGAAGGGGCAGTCCCCACTCTCTTCGAAACGCCAAACTTAACTCCAAACTCTCAGCCAACTTTTGAGCTCTAACCAGGCCATAGGACTTGGCATCCTCTCTCTGCCCTCCCTTTTGGAGGTAGGCAGAGCTGGCAGGGCCCTCTCCAGATGCCTCGAGCCCCAGCCAGCATCTTGGAAACCTACCAATAACACACTCCTAGGAAGAGAAAATTCCCCTGACCAGTCCAGTTCCCCACACACACACTTGGGGGAAGGGGCATCCTTGTTTACTCAATATCTGGGATTCCCAGCTTCTGACCTCAGAATGCCCTGTCTCAAGGAACCAGAGTTTCCAGTTACAGGTTGTCAGTGGGTCTGGGAAGCAAAGTAGGGGGTGCCGGGGTACAGAGCTAGGGCTGGCCCTGAGCAGGAGTAGGTGAGCCAGGGCCGAAGCACCCTTGCCCCAGCAGGCAGACAGGCGGCTGGCTGCCCTAGCCTACTTCCTCCTCTGCAGAGAAAGAGGAAGTGGGGGCTGGAATTGGCCTCCCCCATACCGGCCCCCTCCTGAGTCCCCCAGACCCTCTCACTATCCTGCCTGACCCTCTGACCCTCTCACTTTACTTTAACAACTCCCCATCCCTGGCCTAGTTGGAGCTTGATGGGGACTGGGCCAGGGGGCAATTGAGATGAGAAGTAGAAGTGTGAGAGGAGCTGGCCAGCTGAGGACCTACCCCTCAGATAGAAGATAACACTGACAGGGGAGAGGGGGCTGAGATTTTGGATGAGAAACAGAGCAGAGAGGCTGGGGTCCCAAATCAGGGTGACTAGGATGAATAAATAAGGATGGAGGAAGCCGGGGTGGTGCCAAGTGCAAAGGTCCTAATTCTGCATGGCTTTGGGCAGAGTTGGTGGGTGCAAAAGGAGTGACTCCAGGCCTTTTTGCACTCTGCCTGGATCACTAGCCTTCAGGCCCAGAACCTGAAAATATCGGGGGCGGGGTGGTGGTGGTGGTGGTGGTGTGTCCATGTAGGATATGTTAGGCTGACCTTTGATCCAGGAGGTGGGAACATCTGACCTTGGCTCCCTTTCTTAGTCTTTCAGGCCCACCATTACCATCTCTATAAAAGACAGGTGTACTAGTCCAGATTGGGAAGGGTTGTCAGGACTCCCCAGGGGTTCGCCAGAGAGAAAGAGGGCACTTTCCTCCCGCTGAGGTGTCTGGGCTGTGAGAGGTATGGAAGTGGGAAGAGGAAGTGGGAGGAGGGGAGAGAGGGAGAGGGAGGTGGCTGCAGGAATGTGACCCAGAGAGCAGGCCCTAGCCGAGGGGATTTCCAGAGCAGTTCCTCCACTCACTCCCAGGCTTCTCCTGCTGCCTGCCCGCCCACCCGCCCGCCTCTAAAGCTAGCCCCCTCTTGCCTGAGCAACCCCCTGCCCAGCCCAGACTCAAGCCCCTCACTCATTCCCCAAGGCAGCTGTCCTGGCAAAGACCCTGCTGCTCTAGCTTTCATTTTCCCCACCTGAGTAGGGAAACCCCAGGACACAGGAACTTCCTCTCCCAGCTGCCCCCCTCACCCCTAGTATAAAGCTCTTGCCCTTCAACAAACACAGTTTCTTTACTGCACAGACCTCCCTTCGGAGGTGCACACAGGAGTTGAGGGCCTTGGCTCAGGACCATATGGTCTGTGCTGTCAGGAGAGGCCCCTTTTGATTCCCTATGAAGGGCAGTAGAACAGGATGCTGCACTGTCTCCTCGAGCCTCTTCCAAGAGCTGTTTTCTCTCCCATGGAATGTGTAACACTGACCCCACACACCACCCCCTCTGTCCTCCCTGTTGGGGTGGGAGGTGGGGAGCACAGCCCTGGAAACCCCCTCTGGGCTCCTCTGGCAGCTTTCAGTTTGGCTTTGAGCTGCAGCTGGCTCTGTGGGGCCCTGGGGACAGAGGGGTGTGGGATGTGGGCAGGCTATGGACAGGAAAGCCCTTGTACTGTCAGCACCCTGCCCACGTTCCCACCCAGCCAAGACCCTCCTGCAGTCCAGAGATGGGAACTTGAAGCTCCCACCTCCAGGATTCTGGCTTCTCACATCAACCCTCACTTCCTGGCCCAAACTCTCACTTTCTGTGCCTACCCAATGGGTGGCTGTTAATGATTTATGTGCTCCTTCTAACCCCAGCATCTTAGCCAGATCTCTCTAGCCTGGGTCCTGACCTCAAGCGCTTCCCCTGCCCCTACCCCAGGCTGGTGCACCTGGCAGTGATTCACGAGGCCCCGGCTGTGCTGCTCTGTTGCCTGGCTTTGCTGCCTCAGGAGGTGCTGGACATTCAGAACAACTTGTACCAGGTAGGTAAAGAGGGTGGACTGTGCCCAGATACCCATACCTACTCTGGCAGCCAACCCCAGCAACCATACAAGATTCTTCAGGCTACTCATCCAAGAAACCGTATACCAGACACTGAACTAGAAGCTGAGGATCCAGAGATGAGTAAGACAGTCTTTGCCCATGAGGTGCTCACAGCCTGGAGTAGGGGACTCATGTCAATACCTAATTATACAAAATGGCCACAAGAATTGTGATAGAGACATACCAGCTGCTGTGGAATTCAATGTCTGTATCGTGCAGTCAAGGAAGGCTTAGTCCAACAGGTCATACCTGAATGGGGCTTTGAAGGAGGAGTTTGCTGTCTGTCTTTCTTCCCCACAAGCCCTTCTCTGCAGCCTGGCCCTGGAAATTGTAGAAGTCTCTCCAGAGGGTAAGGGGCTAGACCTGCCCCTATGTGCCTTTTCTGCAGGGGCTAAGTGGGACTACTTGCAGGAAGAGCAGGGAGCCATTTCCCTAACCCTGCTGCCAGAACTGGAGTCCCAAGAGTTTGGGGAGTGACAGAAGGAGGAAGGGCTTGGTAGTGTTTTCTTAGGAGACCAGGGCCTTGGCCATTATAAACTGCCACCAAGGTACTGGTAGATGGGAGTTCCTTTGCCCACCTTAGCATGTTCCTAGAGACAAGAGCATTCCATAGTGGCCCAATGACTCTCTACTTGTGCCCACAGACAGCACTCCACCTGGCTGTACATCTGGACCAGCCAGGTGCAGTTCAGGCTTTGGTGTTGAAGGGGGCCAGCAGGGTACTACAGGACCTGCATGGTGACACAGCCCTGCACATGGCCTGCCAGCGCCAGCACCTGGCCTGTGCCCGCTGCCTATTGGAGGGACGGCCGGAGCCAGGCAGAGGACCAGCTCACCCCCTGGACCTCCAGCTGCAAAACTGGCAAGGTACAGGCAGTGTGGGGGCCCTGTGGGGTAAGAAGGGGGCAGAAGACAGGGACCCCATTCTTAGGGAAGGGAAGGCCACAGCTTGTTCTTTGACATACCTCCAGCTCTAAGCACATAGCTACTCAGTACACTTTTGCTGAATGAATGAATGAAAGAAGGAAGGAAGGAATTTGATTTAGAATTTACTGAGTACCTGCTGTCTGCTAAGCAGAGAGTTAAACCTGCCCTCAAGATATTCCATTATATAGAGATTAAATGAACTAATTTATTCATTCAACAGAAATGTACTGAGAGCCTTCTATGTGCTAGACATGATTTAGGCTTACATCTGTCAACAAAACAGAGAGACATTGAGACAGACTATTAACATAATAAGTAAATTGTTTAATGTGTTAAAATATAGTAAGAGATATGGCAAAAGTAGAGCTAAGTAAGGGGAGTAGGGATGGTGGGAGTTTGGGGGTGGGAGGCTTGATGTGATTTTTAAATAGGATGGTTATGGAGGGCCTCCTGGAGCAGAGGCATTTAAACAAAGACTTTGCAGGAGATGAGGGGCAGAAATGTGAACCTGATTCTCTACGACTAAGCAGAGTGGGATCTGGGCCAGCAGAGCACATGGGAGGAAGTGGCAGCTAGAAAGAACCTGGGGGTGTAAGGATCCCAGAGAGCTTCTCAGAGAAGGTGACTTTGGGACTGGGCTTGAAGGCAGTGTGTGTATATATGCATGTGTGGGGAGGGAGTCTCTTAGCAACCTGACCCTTGAACCGTGAAAGTTTCAATAACATGACTCTAAAAAGGTGGAAACTTTTGAGTTCCTTTCCCCTCAGACTTTTGAGGGGGTTTTTGGGTTTGCGTTTTAATAGTCCTGTGATCAAAGGCATTGAGTGGGCAGTAGGTCCCTCAGGTCTGAGGGGTAAGGAGGTCCCTGAAGAGAAGGGAGGGAGGGAGTTGGTGGATGCAGATCAGCAGCTACCGCCCTCACCCCCTTCCAGGTCTGGCATGTCTCCACATTGCCACCCTACAGAGGAACCGGCCATTGATGGAACTGCTGCTTCAGAATGGAGCTGACATTGATGTACAGGTAAGGGAGCCAGTCAGGGCACTGCCTGCCCCAGGGTTCACCTCCCCCCAGGTCCCTTGGACAGAGGACAGAAGTGATGGTCACCTCCTCATCCATAGCTCAGGCTCAGCACATGGCTTTTTGGGGGCCTTGGCTAACATCCATATTCCCTTCTAGGAGGGCACCAGTGGGAAGACTGCACTGCACCTGGCTGTGGAAACCCAAGAACGGAGCCTGGTGCAGTTTCTGCTCCAGGCCGGTGCCCGAGTGGATGCCCGCATGCTCAATGGATGCACCCCCCTGCACCTCGCAGCTGGCCGGGGCCTCAGCAGCATCTCGTACACCTTGTGTGAGGCAGGAGCGGACTCCCTACTTCGGAATGTGGAGGATGAGACACCCCAAGACCTGGCTGAGGATGTAAGGGGATACACACTCTACTCTGCTCTCCAGCACCTCCCTCTTCCAGAGCAGGGACAGGCACTGGAATCAGCTGAGGGCCAGACTGGAAGTTAGGAATCCCTGAATTAGATCCAGGACTCGGCCACTAACCTACTGTGGAAGCTCAGGCAAGCCTCTGTGCCTCTCTGAGCCTGTTTCCTTGGTTGGGGGGCAGTGTGCAAACTGGGACTCCTACAAGGGCCTTGCTGCTAAAATGAATCAGTAAAGCAGGCCTAAGACAACAGAGAGTGGTGGGACCTGTGGGAAACAGAGTCCATGTGCCCCAGGGCCCTTGTACTCAGTGTCAACAGATGGGTATAGAGTAGGAATATTCTGTGTGTTACCAGGTCTTTCAGTTTTTTAAGAGAACCCAAATTTTCTGTGCAATCTGTCCCATTTTTAAGTGCTCAATATGAAAAACATTTTGTGTGCACCCTCTCCTAGTGCCTAAGGCACTTGACTGCTAACCAGAAGGCTGGTGGTTCAAACCCACCAGCCACTCCTCAGAAGGAAGATTGGGCGATCTACTTCTGTAGAAACCCAAGGAGGGGTCACTATGGGTCAGATCTGACTTCACAGCAACGAGTTAGGTTTGGTTTTCTCCCACTGAACAAAATACCAGATGTGGGCTAGACCTTCCCTAAGGTCACTCCTAGTATCAATATTCTGGCATTATCTTAGAGAATAAGGGCTTGTCTTAGACCTGAGGGTTCTGTCTAGCCCAGAGGGGCCACTATCTTTGGGAGTATGAAACCTTGTTCCCTGATGTCCTTTAACTGTCATTAGGTGGAGAGGGTGTGGCCCAACAGCTTTCCCCAGCTCCCCTCTCTGACCTCTGCCTTTGTTTTCATGACCCCTGATCCTGCTTCTCTCCATTCTTTCTCAGCCCTTTGCTCTTTTGCCCTTCGATGACCTGAAGATCTCAGGGAAGCCACTGCTGTGTGCTGACTGAAGCCGGGCAGGGTCTGGGGCCCTGGCACGACTCCTCTTCCCATCTAGAAGCTGGAGCCGCAGCTACTGCAATTGGGCCCAGGCATTATGCCATTCTGGTGGCCCTGGGGACTGCTGGGACCAAGCCTTTGTCCGCAGTCTGTGGCCAGCACACTCCTGAGCTAAGAGGAGGGATTGAAAGGTAGAGAGAGCCAGTCTGGAAAGAAGAGCCTCCCCAGTGATTGGAGATTCTCAGAACACAGCCCCTCTGCTGCCAGCCTCAGATATCCTGGGTGAAGCCAGTTTGCCCCTCTTGAAGATGTCAGAGGCTCCTGTTTCTACCCACGTTGGGTCAGCCTGAAACTGCCAACCAGTGTGGAAAACATAGACTCTCCGGAGTGAGGAGAGGCTGATAGATGAGCAAGCAGGACCCAGAGGGGTTCCTGTCCTACTGCTGGTGAGAACTATAAAAGACTGCTGTGTAAAGAGTTCATGCAGAAGGCCCTGCGTAAAATGAGCTTTTGAGGGGGGAGGGAAAGTTTCAGTAACATGACACTAAAATGGCAGAGACTTTTAAAAAGCTTTTCCCCTCTTGAGTTGTTTTACGTGCATGCATATTGCTCTATGTGTGTGGGGGGGGGGGGGGTGGGGGGGTGTGTGTTAGGGATTTTTAAATAGGCCTGTCCTATGACTTGTGGTAGCATAGTGCCTGAGGCACTTGACTGCTAACCAGATAGCTGGCGGTTCAAACCCACCAGAAGGTTGGGCAATCTACTTATCTACTTCCGTAGTGATAGCCTCGGAAACCCAAGGAGGGGTCGCTATGAGTCAACCCAAGGAGGGGTCGCTATGAGTCGGGGTGGACTCATGGCACATAACAACAACAACAACAACAATGACTTGTGGAGGAGCTCTGGTAGCATAGTGCCTAAGGCACTTGACTGCTAACCAGAAGCTGGCGGTTCAAACCCACCAGCCACTCCTCGGAAGGAAGATGGGGCAATCTACTTATCTACTTCCGTAGTGATACTGCCTCCAAACCCAAGGAAGGGGTCGCTATGAGTCTGCATCTGACTTGATGGCACATAACAACAACAACAACAACATGACTTTGTGGTAGAGGCAGAGGTAGAGAAATTGTCCCCTGGGCAGGGTAGGGCTTCATGGGGTGGGGGTGGGATAGAATGAGTAATAGTCCTCAGGTCATTCTTTCTTCCGTCTCAAAATACCTGTCCTTTTTATGGAAATACAGGTGGATAGAGGGAAAGAAGGAGGGATGGGAAGACACAGGCTCTGTAAGCCTCACTACTGTCCTGGTGGCTACCATCTGGAGGAGCCTGGAGAGATAGGCTAGTTAGGAAACCTTGGGCAACAAGGGCGCTGTGGCTTTTAAAAATTTTTTCCCTTCTTCCATACCTGTTTGAGGATCCTGCTAGGTCAGGCCTATGCTTGGATGAAGAACGTGGAGGAATAAACCAACAAGGTGTGTGTCCCTTAGGAGCTTAAAAGTCTAGTGAGTGAGACAGTCATTAAAATCAGAAACTTCCAAGTAATTATGTGATAAGTGCTGTGAAGGGAAGAAACAGTGGGAATGAAAATAATGAAATGGGTGGAGAGCTGTACTTTGCATGGTCAGGGAACTCCTCATTTCAACTCTGACATAAAGATGAGTTAAGGGATGAGGGAGACAGCATTAAGGAGATGGCCTCTGGTGAATTAGAGGAACTGAGAGCAGGCCAGTGGGGCTCTACAAGGGGTAGGTGAGTGGGCGACGAGGACAGGGCCAAGTCATGCAAAGCCTTGAAGGTCATGGGGAGTGGCGGACAGAATTGCTGACCCAGACAGAGAAGCGGGCATTTTCATCCTGCCAGAAAGCTAGAAAAAGAACACAAAGGGAGGTGCTTAGAACGTAGAATCGCAATGCCCCCGTCCATAAAATGACAATGGTCACGTCTATCTTGGGATGATTGTGAGGGCTAACGACAATCACGAACCAGAGGGGAGACATCGGGCTAATGCCCTTCAGGTGCAGGGGCTCCCCGCTTTCCACTCCTAGGAAAAGCCCAGCTCCCTAGAACCAAGCCGTGTTTCCCTCCGGGCCGCGCGGGGGCGCTGTGGCCCGGCGGTGGCCGGGGGCGCTGCGTGGTCGCGGCAGGGGGCGGAGGGGCGGCAGCGGGTAGGGAGGCGGGAAGAGCGCGGCACTTCCGCTAGCGGCTCGCTCACAGGCTGCTCGGGTTAGGCGGTGGAGGGAGTGTGCGGCCCGGGGACTGTATTCCCCGGTCCACCTCTGCCCCACACGGCCGAACCATGGACACCAGGTGGGGGGCTAGGAGAGCGATGATGCCTACGTGACCGAGCCCCCGTGAGCGAGGGGCCGGGTGGGGTCTCTACTGCTGGGCGGAGGGTCCACATAACGCTTTCCCGAGCTGACGAGGTTGGAGGCCAGGCATGGTCATGTGCTCCTTGCGGGACTTCAGGAGTGTCGGGCTGAAGGGAACGCTGGCACTCCGGGAACGTGCGGGGGGTGGGGGTGGGGGTGGGAGGAGAGTGCGCCGCCGGCGGACTGAGCAGCACAGCCTGAACAGAGGAGACCTGTGTGGCCCGAGGGGCGGGTCCGCCCTTGGGGCGGGGGAGGGGGCCCTGGCCCCAGAGAGAGAGAGAAGCTCTTTGTGCGGCTGGGCTGCGGTGGAAGGAGGCAGGGAGGAGACTCCGGGCCCTTCTCCAGTGTGACCCCCCTCTGGAGGGCCAAGTGGAAGAGGAACTGCACCCTAAACATCGTGTCCGCTGCCTCTACAGGTGGTGGGTAGTGGTGGTTCTGGCCACGCTCCCCTCCCTAGGGGCAGGCGGGGAGGCTCCTGAAGCCCCATCGGAGTCGTGGACCCAGCTATGGTTCTTCCGCTTTTTGGTGAATGCTGCTGGTTATGCCAGCTTTATGGTGCCTGGCTACCTCCTGGTGCAGTACTTTAGACGGAAGAACTACCTGGAGACAGGTGTGTGGGGAAAGGGTGGGGAAGTGTGCTGGGTCCGGAATTCGGGCGCTGGCCAGCAGTCCAGACGGATATGGCTGGGGAGGAGGAGAAAGGAAGGGATGGGCTAGGCCAGGGAGGCCAGCAGGTAGTACAGCAGGGCAGGGTAGCAGCTCTGAGAAGGATTAGGTGCTGTGGGAAAGACTGGGACATGACTTTTTGTGCCTTCTTCAGGTAGAGGCCTCTGCTTCCCCCTGGTGAAAGCCTGTGTGTTTGGCAATGAGCCCAAGGCCTCCGATGAGCCCCCCCTGGCTGCACGGACAGAGTCCTCAGAGACCACCCCCACTTGGCAGGCTCTGAAGCTGTTTTTCTGTGCTGCAGGCCTCCAGGTAGGTGGTGGTGGTAGTGATGTGGCATCGAGTTGGACCCCACTCATAGTGACCCCTTGGGTTTCTGAGGCGGTATCACTACAGAAGTAGATTGCCCAACCTTCCTTCTGAGGAGTGGCTGGTGGGTTTGAACTGCCAGACTTCTGGTTGTGAAGTGCCTTAGGCACTATGCTACCAGAGCAGGTAGACAGGCAGGCTGTTTTTCTTTCTGGGCTGGGCCCAAAGTTTTGACCATGCCAATCCTGTTGTTCCAGGTTTGCTGGTTGATGTGTTGTGTATCCCCTTTCTCCTCTCTGGGACACACTGCACCACCATCTTTTTGGAGGTGTTTAGAGGAAACCTGTCTTTTCTTTCCTCCTCCTTCCTCTCTCCAGCACTGAATTAAAAGTAAGAGGGACCTTCCCCTCTTTTCTGTGATTTCTACTGTGGCATTATTACACTTCTCCATCAATGTGTCTTATTGTAACCCCACTGATAAAACTTTGAGAGGGGCACCCAGCCATTCCCTAGTACTGCATGTGAGAGAGGTGCTAGGATGCCAACTGCATGGCGTTTTGGAGTGAGTAGTAGTCCCACCTTGCAAATCATGGTGAACTAAGAGCTATTGAACCCTCTTTGAGAAGTCTTACCTCCCTGAACTGGTTAAGAATAGGAAAATGCTTTGGATGAAGTTGGTTTCAACATACATACACTGTAAGGACAGAGAAGGTCTGGGTAGTGTTAAAAGCATTTGTAACATTTGATTCCCTATAGGATGAATCCTGGTTTACACAGTCCAGACTTGTGAGGAAAGAGGAAAACTTCAGTTACTGCAGAGGAACCAAAATGTGCTGTCCTTTAAAATCGTTTAGGCATCATCCTGAGGAAGAAGTTGAGATCTATTTTTGCCTACTTCTTCCTTTGTTGGCTTCCTTTGTTTCTCCCTTGCCCCTGCCAGGTGTCCTATCTGACCTGGGGTGTGCTGCAAGAAAGAGTGATGACCCGCAGCTATGGGGCCACAGCCACGACACCAGGTGAGCGCTTCACGGACTCGCAGTTCCTGGTGCTGATGAACCGTGTGTTGGCATTGATGGTGGCCGGCCTCTACTGTGTACTCTGCAAGCAACCTCGACACGGGGCACCAATGTACCGGTACTCCTTTGCCAGCCTGTCAAATGTGCTTAGCAGCTGGTGCCAGTATGAAGCTCTCAAGTTTGTCAGCTTCCCCACTCAGGTACTGGCCAAAGCCTCCAAGGTGATCCCTGTCATGCTGATGGGAAAGCTGGTGTCTCGGCGCAGCTACGAACACTGGGAATACCTGACAGCTGGCCTCATCTCCATTGGAGTTAGCATGTTCCTGCTGTCCAGTGGACCAGAGCCCCGTAGCTCCCCAGCCACCACACTGTCAGGCCTTATCCTACTAGCAGGCTACGTTGCTTTTGACAGCTTCACCTCAAACTGGCAGGATGCCCTGTTTGCTTACAAAATGTCATCAGTGCAGATGATGTTTGGGGTCAACTTCTTCTCTTGCCTCTTCACAGTGGGCTCACTGCTGGAGCAGGGAGCCCTCCTGGAGGGGACCCGCTTCATGGGACGACACAGTGAGTTTGCAGCCCATGCCCTGCTGCTCTCAGTCTGCTCAGCCTGTGGCCAGCTCTTCATCTTCTACACCATCGGGCAGTTTGGGGCTGCTGTCTTCACCATTATCATGACCCTCCGCCAGGCTTTTGCCATCCTCCTCTCCTGCCTCCTCTATGGCCACACTGTCACTGTTGTGGGAGGGTTGGGTGTGGCAGTGGTCTTTGCTGCCCTCCTTCTTCGAGTCTATGCCCGGGGTCGCCTAAAGCAACGCGGAAAGAAGGCTGTGCCCATTGAGTCCCCTGTGCAAAAGGTTTGATGGGGTGGAGGGATCAGAAGGGTGACGTGAAATAGGACCCACATGGGTTTTCCACTCCTATGTAACTTCTCAGAGGTGGCTGGCTCAAGGGCAAAATGCCTGTTTTTTCTAGTTACCACATCCAGCTTTGTGCAGCTGGGGGTGAAAAGCCCAGGAAGCAGCCTTCTCCTTTGCCTTAAGTCATCCATCCTCTGGCAGGCAAGTTTCTCCTCAGCCCTGGGATAGAGGTGACCAGATGACTATCTGTGGATGGGAGAGGCCAAGAAAGCAGAGGTACCCAAGTACCTTCCAAATCTCTACATGTTGACTGTCAGTACCTCACCTGGGCTTGTCCTCTACCTTGAACACCTGCTCTTTCAGACTCCCACCAGAAACGCATTTCTTGCTTTCGTGAGAAAAGCACAAGTGGGTGCCAATGCTGCTTTCCCAAAAGGGAAGAGGGAAAGGTGCTGCTGAGGGAGAGGCAAGTTAACCCTGCCCAGTACCTCCACCCACCCCCCGACTCTGCTCCAGGAGTCATTTGCAGGTTTTGGTACTTTGAAAATGTAACTTTTTGCTTATAATTTGAGTAATTTTATTTTATTAAATTGCTGTGAGGGGCTTGCTCTTGTGTTTTGGTGTAAATCTATGCACTTTGGGAAGGGAATTGAAAGGATATCAAACTGTCCCTTAATCAAGTGTGTGATTTCTAAACAGCCGTTTCCAGTTTGTTCAACTAAATGCAGAACCTTTCCTGCTCTTTTTAGGTCTTCTTGAGGTTTTGATGTTGTCACATGCGTAAAAAGCAATCCAGCTTAACTTGTCATGTATCTGGGATGACAGTAACCACAACTTAGATTTGGGAACATTTAAGGAAATGTGAAATACAGTATCATTCACAAGGGAGAGCAAAACTGTATAAAACGTCTTTATTTTGCATACTTTAATTTCAGAACAAAATAAACAGCAACAACAACAAAAAAAACTCACAATACCCTACCCCATTCTCAATCAAATAAGGGAGGGAATGGGGCTTTATATCCTGCCTTACACAAATAACAGGAGAGGGGGGGAAAAAAAAACACTATCAGCAGATGAAGCCAGGTGGGACAGGGCCACTCAAGGCTGCTGTGGACAGGGACACTATACAGAGGGCACAAAGTTTGCAGGTAGAGTATCCTAATCGACTTCTTCCATGCGAGATGCATCCTCGTCACCCTCGAGTGGAGGGATCTCATCAGGAACAGTAGCACTAGGTTCCTCAGCTGTCACTTCATCTTCATCAATGCCTATAATGTAAAAAATACTAGATGAAGATTTGGATTTAAAAAAAAGTCCATCAAGGAAGCCAGCTCCAACAACTTGTCACACTAGGTAACAAGGCTACTCACCTAAGCCTAGCTTGATCATGCGGTAGATGCGGTTCGAATGGGTTTGGGGATCCTCAAGGGAGAAGCCAGAAGAGAGCAAAGCAGTTTCAAACAGCAACACCACCAAATCCTTGACGGCTTTGTCATTCTTATCCGCCTCAGCCTTCTGCCTCAGTGTCTCCACAATAGGGTGATCAGGATTTATCTCCAGGTGCTTTTTGGCCATCATATAACCCATTGTAGAGTTGTCCCGAAGTGCCTGGGCTTTCATGATGCGCTCCATGTTGGCTGTCCAGCCATATGTGCTAGTCACGATGCAGCAGGGTGAAGATACAAGTCTATTGGAGATTGTCACCTGTGGACATGGTCACAAAAACCTTAGCCTTGTCATCAACCCAATCACTACCTTAAACCTAAGCATTTCATTTCTCCAAAGAAACTGAATCGGTGCCTCATCTTTACTTTCAGCTTTGAAATAAATTTCTGTAACATTTCACCTGACTGAATAGGAGAGCAAGAGCTAAGAATATGCTAAATAAAAAAGTAAGACTATTCACTAATTGAGTAACCACACAGAAGTCTTGGGAGAAAAGTAACCCCACAAATATATATTACATACCCTAATGCCATAATCGCTTACCTTTTCAACTTTCTTATCCAGGATTTCCTTCATGAGCTTGCAGAGGTTCTCAAACTTGGCTTTGCTTTCTTCCATTTTCTTCTTCTCTTCTTCATCTTCAGGTAGCTCTAGGCCCTCCTTGGTAACTGAGACCAGGCTCTTCCCATCAAACTCCTTGAGCTGTTGCACACAGTACTCGTCGATAGGCTCCGTCATATACACAACCTCAAAACCCCGCTTCCGTACTCGTTCCACAAAAGCCGAGTTGGCTACCTGCTCTTTGCTTTCACCTGTAGAGTTATTATATGTGAGCAAAATGTCTCTTACTGTCAGCTCCCAGGGTAAGCCCTATATTCTTGCCCGCTTCCCCTTGCCTCCAAGGAGGCGAGACCAACACAGGCTCCAACGCACCAGTGATATAGTAGATGGACTTCTGGGTCTCCTTCATGCGAGAGACATATTCCGAAAGAGATGTCATCTCATCTCCAGACTGGGAGGTATGATAGCGCAGCAGCTCAGAAAGACGCCGCCGGTTAGTAGAGTCCTCATGGATGCCAAGCTTTAAAAGTAGGAAAAGACAAACACTTAAAACGTATTCCCCATAATTTATGTGGATGGGAAAAGCCATTATTAAAGTGGGCCAAATGACTTAACCATTTACATCCTTACCTTCAGGTTTTTAGAGAATGCCTCATAGAATTTCTTATAGTTTTCCTTGTCTTCTGCCAACTCAGTAAAGAGCTCAAGGCACTTCTTGACTATATTTTTACGGATGACCTTCAAGATTTTGCTCTGTTGGAGCATTTCTCGGGAGATGTTAAGGGGCAAGTCCTCAGAATCAACAACACCACGGATGAAGTCTGTAATGAATAAGCCCAAGTGAAAACTCAGTGAAAGAAGGATTTGGTCACATTCAGATCCAAATAAAAAGGCTCCACATGCTTACTCAACTTTGACGTGTTATGCTAAAGAGAACTACAAATTATGAAGGATAAAAAGTTTAATCCTATTAAGAATGTTTAAAAAAAAAAAAAACACACCCAAACTCACCGCTAGCAAGTCAATTCTGACCCCTATACTGGGTTTCCAAAGCTGTAACTCCTTATGGGAACTAGACCACCCCATTTTTTCTTGGTGGCGTGGCTGGTAGGTTTGAATCGCCTACCTTTTGGTTAGCAGCCAAATGTCTGAACCACTGTACCACCAGAGTGCCTTAAGAATGCCAAAGACCAAGTAGCGACTGGGATCTTTAAAACTTTACAAGTGGCCATCTAGATGTAATGATGGGTCTCTCCTCAACCAGAGCAAAGAAAAATGATGAAAAAGATTCATGGAACAATTAGTCCAGGCAACTAGTAAACCATGTGATCCTAAGCCTATACAACCATGAGACCAGAAGATGGTGCCCGGCTACTGTACTACTGTCAACTACTTGGAGGAGGATCTCTGTAGGGGATCCTGGACAGAGTGGGAGAACACCGTGGAACAAAACTCAAAATCATTAAAAAAAAAAAACTGACTGGTTTTGCTGGTCTGATGGCCCCTAGATGCCCTTCAGATCTGGACTTGAACCCACTCCTATAGCTTCAAGCCAAAGAAAAGAAAGGCTTATGAGCTGGACATTTACATTAGGTAGATACACTTCTTGGAGAGAACAATCAGGGGAAATACAAGGGCTGTGTATGCACAGAAAGACAGCTCAGGGGGCAGGACTGCATGGAGGGAAGGACATGGGGAGAATGTAGGGAGGAGCTGTTACATTTTGATAAATTGTAGTCTATGCCATGAGATAAAGTGTATGTGAGCTGCTGTATGAAAAGTGCATTTACTGTGAACTTTCACCCAAATCACAAGAAGAAAAAAAGCCAAAAACAACATAATACTTTATCTGATGAAATATATTAGGCCATGAGGTTACTCACTGAGATACTCTGGTATCAACTCATCACAGCTGTCCATGATGAACACACGGCGGACATAGAGTTTAATATTGTTCTTTTTCTTCTTGTTCTCAAAGAGATCAAAGGGAGCCCGGCGGGGGATGAACAGCAATGCCCGGAATTCCAGCTGACCTTCTACAGAGAAGTGCTGAAAGAAACAAAGCAAAGATAAGGCAGTAATTTACTTCAGGGTAAAACAGCTTTTAATTCCAGCACCAAAAGACCCAAGACTGTTTGGAACAATTATCTTCCCTAAGCACCAGAGAAAAGTAGGTTAACACTGTAAAGAAACTTTTGAGAAAATTAGCTATGCACAATCCTTAGGTGAATGGAAAACAGTCACTCATGTCAAGAGGCCACTGTAGAGGTCCACCCTGGAAGTTCTCTATAAGGACTCTTCATGTGGCTCCGTAAGGTCCCATGCAAATAGTCAGGCAAGTAACATCTAATGTTAACCTTACTTTTCTACCTCCTCTCTCCTCCTACCAAGCCAACATGTAAGGCTTCTCACCTTGACTGCCAAGTGGTCTTCCCAGTCATTAGTAAGGCTCTTGTAAAATTCTCCATATTCCTCCTGGGTGATATCATCAGGATTTCTGGTCCAAATAGGCTTGGTCTTGTTCAATTCTTCTCTATCAATGTACTTCTCCTTAATCTTCTTGGTTTTCTTTTTCTTGTCCTTACCACTATCATCCTCCTCATCTGACCCCACATCTTCAATCTTGGGCTTCTCCTCATCATCCTTTTCTTCTTCCTCTTTCTCACCTTTCTCTTCCTCTGCCTCATCATCACTGATTTCCTTCTCTCGTTCCTTCTCCAACTGAAAGCAACAAAAAAACCACATTTGCAATGTAGAACACTATGGCCCCCAGCTTCTGCATTCCCTAAGTAGTTCTCTAGAAAAGTAAGAGTCCCACATCTGAGAGCAGAGGAAAAGGGTCCTAGCCCATACTCACATAAAGGGTGATGGGGTAGCCTATGAACTGTGAGTGCTTCTTCACTACTTCTTTAACTCTCCTCTCCTCTAAGTACTCTGTCTGGTCTTCTTTCAGATGCAGAATCACTTTGGTACCGCGACCAATAGGCTCACCTGGGAGTGTGTATATGTAAAAAAAGTCAGTTACAGAAGAACCTAAGCAGGTAAGACTAAACATTTAACTGTTAACAAGAGAAACTGCTTTACAACAGAATGCTTGAAATTTCTACTATAGTGGTATCCCCAAAAATTCTAACTCATTTTACCTTTTGACATGAAATTCATGGCACTTACCATGGTCAGCACGAACTGTGAAGGAACCCCCAGCAGAAGACTCCCAAGCATACTGCTCATCATCATTGTGCTTTGTGATCACAACCACTTTCTCTGCCACCAAATAGGCTGAATAAAAGCCAACACCAAATTGCCCAATCATGGAGATGTCTGCACCAGCCTGAGGAAAAAAAAAAAAGTGATTTGAACAAACTAAGCCAAAGAACATAAATAAATGTAGATGATGTATGCCTAGCTGAAATGCTACATACCTGCAAAGCCTCCATAAATGCTTTGGTACCAGACTTGGCAATGGTTCCCAAATTATTTATGAGATCAGCCTTAGTCATGCCAATGCCTGTGTCTACCAGAGTCAGAGTTCGTTCCTGTGGGTTGGGGATGATGTCAATTTTCAGCTCTTTACCACTATCCAACTTGGAAGGATCTGTCAGGCTCTCATAGCGAATCTTGTCCAAAGCCTGAAAATAATAATAAACAGCAACATTAGGATTCTGCTTAACACCTACCTCTAGTCATCCAAGGGAGCACTGGTGCATAGTGCCTAAAGCATGTCTGCTAACCAGAAGGACACTCCTCAAAATGTTGGGAAACATACTTCCAGTGATATACTGCCTCAGAAACCTGAGGGGTCACTCTGAGTTGGATCCAACTCACAGCAGTTTGTTTTTGGTTCTAATCATTCAAAAGAAAAACCCTTTGACTTTTGGTTTTTAACAGCCTCAATTCTGATTAGCACTGAACATGAGGCTCATAAACCAGTTTCCTACATAACCCCACTTGTACAGGTAGTCTCCAGGAAGGTCACTAAACCCTCTTCCTCCTTTCAAGCTCACACTGGCCTCACAGAGCAAGATTTGGCTATTGTGTGCCGACTCAGTGACTCTGTAAGACACACCTTCTAAGCACCAGTCTCAGGGATTTTCACCATTCTGTATCAGACCAATTAAGTCTGTATCATTTTGTATTTTTTTCCCCTCCTACTCTGTGCAGAGGAGCTCTGGTAGCATAGTGACTAAGGTACTTGATTGCTAACCAGAAGACAGGCAGTTCAAACCCACCAGCCACTCCTCAGAAACCCCAGGAGGGGTGTTAGGAGTTGGGTCCAACTCGGTGGCACACAACACCACCACTCTGTCCAGAACCTTCTATTGTGATCCTGATGTGAGAGAGCCGTTTATCTTTATAGAAGCAGATCTCTGTATCTTTTTACCTGCTGAGGCACTGGTGGGTTGTAACTTCTAGCAACCTAAAGCTTAACCATTGTGCTCCCAGGGCTCCTTCCTTCACTACCCCCCACCAAAGTATTAATTCAGTGACCCTATAGAAGAAAGAAAAACTATCTTATTGTCTCCTATGGGCAAACTCCTCACCTCCCTCTTCCCAGGTGCTTAGAAACCACACCAACGAGAAAGCCAAGTCATTAACACTCACATCAGAAGCATTAGAGATCAACTCCCGAAGGAAAATTTCCTTGTTGGAATAGAAAGTATTGATGATGAGAGACATGAGTTGGGCAATCTCTGCCTGAAAGGCAAAGGTCTCCACCTCTTCCTCTCCATGGTGCACTTCCTCAGGCATCTGCAATAAGAAGTTAAGAATTACAAAGGAACGTATTTGCTCCTTTATATCCCAAAACTCAAGTTCACCCTGGGCCTCAACTGTTAGTTTAGTTCAAAAGCCTTCCAGCTGTGTGTTTCCCATTTCCAAGAAAAATCTTTTCTTTTAAAAGTTTCAGACTGTATCCTAAGCAGAGAACCAATTCGGAAAAAAGCTAATGTATTATTTTAACAAGATAGACATTTTCTATAAAGGTTATTTACGAGTACTGCTACGGTGCTTGATTCAGTGGCCCAAGAAACAAGAACCTCACCTCCCAGTACCTTGTTAGAAATGCAAAGTACCAACCCCACCCAACATTTTAAATCTGAGTAACTACTCCCGTGAAAGAGCTATAAACATTTAAATGTGCAAATTACTGTTACCATTTTTTAAAAAAAAGTGTACAGAAGAAAAAAAACAGCGGATATTAAATTAGAAGTTAATCAAGATTATTCACCCAGAAGTGTCTCTAAATCGAGGAGGAATCGCCCAGGGACCGGGAATGCTGCCACACATGGGAGAAGGCAACCCGAAATCGACAGAGAACCCGTCCAAGGGGAGCAATTAGGTAAGGACAAAGAACCGAAGCAGCAGAATCCAAATGACCACACAAGGACGGACTAAAGCCTACAATCAAACCAAACAACTAAAATGGTGGCCCCAAGGCCGACCCTCGTCACTGCCGGACATGCGCCGGCCAGTGCCATGCGAGGAGGGGGCGCCGCCGCGCAACCAGCCTCCGCCCCAGCATCCGGGCATCGGGGCGGGGCGCCGGGCTCCAGAAGCTTCCAGAACATCCCAGTTCTCAACAAGGGGCGGGGGTGCAAGAAAACCCATGAGTCGTACAGAGCCTGTCCCCCACCCCCAGGCCTGTAGGAAACAGCTTTAAAAAGGAGTAAAGTGGGAGGGCCTAAAGGTAAGGCCGAAATCGTCATCCTCTTGCCCTCCCCTCACCCCAGACCCCTCTGAGATAAGACCTGCGGAACTTGAAAAACGCTTCCAGCAAAAAATGGCGAGGCCAGGCTGTGCCAAGTCACCACAAACGCGCACACCCACACCCGAAGACCCTCTCAACGCCCCGTTGCTACGTCCGGAAGTAGAAAGACCAACATGGCAGCGTCCGGTACCGGCGCGGCCACCACGTGCACTGACCACCACGCCAGCCCCGATCCGCGGCCATCTCGCCCTTGGCTAGCTGCCGACCGGTGCAAGTTCCGTCACCCAAACACAGATAAAGAAGTGAAGTTTAAATAGATTCGAGACCCCCTCTTACTCTTGAAAGAGAGCAATTGATAGCTGTCCCAAAGCCGCCTCAGCACAATACCTGGGACTAGATAAAGCGAGCAAAGGAAAAAACAATTCAAAGCGTCCGAGTAAGAAAAACTAGAAAAGATCCCAGCCTTACCTTGAAAATGAAGGGCTACAAGTACCAGAGAGCTGCGTGTGGAGTCGGTATACAGGTCACGCAGAGCTAGAAAGCAGTGCGAGGGTGACTCAAGAGAGCTACTGTGTGCACCCACTCGCTCTATATAAACCACAGCACAGCCGACCGTCCCAGGATCCCTCCGCCTTAAAGGAAGATGCTTGTCAGCCGCGCACCTGCTGCCTCCCGCCCACCTTGACGTCATTGTCCAATATGGTGGAAGGGGGGAGGTGCCGGGAAGGAGAGAAGCCGACTAACTCTTAACAACTGTTGCTGCATTGGTGAGATCTACTGTGCGCCACACACGTTTTGTTGTGTTCACAAGTCCATTCTTTGCAGACTAGGGCATGACACCGCTAGGATTGAGAGATTGGAAATGCTAAAATAAGCAGTGGATTTAGAAAGCAAGGACTTCACTGACCTCAAAAACCAATAGGTTAGCTGCCCCCACACCTAAGATGCAGAATCTAGGAGCACTTAGAAAGGAGCATACTTTAAGTGAAACCTTCCTCATAAAGCAAATTTTCTGCTTAGCAGCAGAGATACAGGCAGCTAACCATCCCACCACAGTTCCCAGGTCCGCTTTTCCTTCTAGAATGCGCTATACAGCCCCACACGGGGAGGAGGCTTTCTCTGGGTGCTGTGTGGAACTTCGGATCTAATTCTGGTCCCCCCAAAACCAAACCCTGTCCTCTCGGGACCAGGAAAAAAAGACACTGGGGTGGGGCTCCGGCTGGCGTGGGGACTCTTTGCCAGCGCGCGGCGGAAGGAGCAGTGGAAGTACTGCGATCCTTCCAGCAGTTTCTAGGCTGCTCTCGATGGTCCCGCCCCCTCCCGCACCACCCAGACTCCGCCCCTCCCGCTGTCGGGGTTCTGCGGCTGCTCGGCCGGGGTTATCATCTCATTTAATGTGTTGTCATGGGGTGTGCTTGATAGATCCTTTCCCTCACCGGCCTGTCGAGCAAGGTGCTGTGTCGGGGGATAGACAGGAACGGAAAGAGATTTACTGACATTTCGTTGTCGCCATCATTTGAACAACACGTGTGGTGTTGGCGCGGCTCCCGGTGCGCCGATTTCAGCGAGCGGCTGGGGAGAAAGTCACTCCCGAATGGACCCTCCTGGGCCCTGCAGCCGCCCATGTGAGGGAGAGCGCTGAGACGTGCGTCCTCCCTGTATCAGGATATTGAAGTGTTTCGGGATCGGGTTTCCATCAGACCAGCAAACCTGGTCCCCCCCCCCACTTTTTTTTTTTTTTTTCCGTTGGTGTCACAGGTTTCCATTTTTTTTTTTTTTTTCTCCCTCACCTATCGTGCTGTCTAGGCCTGTTAAGGGTAGAGGGGATCTGCAGGTTAGTAGGGGTCTCGGAGGCGGCGTGAAGGCGCTGGCCAAAGGGCGGCTCGGTCCAGGCGACCGGCACTAGGCTGTCCTGCTGCGGCACCGCAGCTGCAAGCAGTGTGCCGGCCTAGCGAGCTGCAGACGCCAAGCGTCACCTGGCTCTGCTCCTCTTGTTCTCTCCTTTCCAAGGCCTCTAAAGCCTGCTGGATTCACTCCTCCTCCAGGGGAGAATGGCCACTCCCTGCCCTGTAGATGTCTACCAACTTCTTTCCCTGCCTCCTCTGTCCCCGGAATACTGGAGAGAGGTTCCTTCCATCACCGATGCTCCCTCACCAGCCCTGGCACCCAGTCTTCCCTCAGATTCTTTGTTCCTTGTTGGGTTCCAAAGCACAAAAGGCCCTGCTTTCCTCTTTTTTTTTTTTTTAAGGAACTCTGGTGGTGTGGTGCCTAAGGCATTTGACTGCCAACCAGAAGGCTGGTGGTTCAAACCCACCAGCTACTCCTCTGAAAGAAAGCTGGGCAAGCTACTTCTGTAGTGATACTGCCTCGGAAGCCCAAGGAGGGGTCGCTACGTGTTGGATCCGCCTGGACAGCAGTGAGTTTGGTTTGTTTGGTTTTCCTTTTTCTTGTCCCCACCCTTCCACCCCATAATCCCTGTTGCCACCACCCTCTTTTCATCCTTGCCCTTCTACCACCCCCCCCCCCAATATGGCCTAGAGAGGTCAAATGAGTGAGGAGGAAGAGGCAAGGTCCCTGCTGCCAGGAATGCCCCAACATGCTCTTTTCCTCATTAAAATCTTAAACCAGAGCATCTTACCTCAGCACACCTTTTCTCCTACTAGGCAGAACGGGTCTAAACTAATTAAAAATCTGCTCCCCAGTCACAAAGAGCGTATTCACAACATCTCACAGCCCTGTGAGGAGGTGAAAGCAACTCCACATTCTATGAAGAGGAAATACAGGTGTCCACTACCTGGGTTCACTCAGCTCAGAGCCCTTGCTTCATCAGCTCCCTCCCTGTTCCAAAAATGTTATCACCCATTTGCAATCCAAGTCCCAAGTATCAATACTGTGGATTGGGCTTCCCCTGAACTGTGTTGTTGTTATGTGCTCTGGAGTCAGACCTGACTCATAACGACCCCTCCTTGGGTTTCCCAGGCATTATCACTATGGAAGTAGATTGCCCAACCTTCCTTCCGAGGAATGGCTGGTGGGTTTGAGCTGCCAGCCTTCTGGTTAGCAGTCAAATGCCTTAGGCACTACACTACCAGAGCTCCCCTGAACTGTACTCTTCTGTAATGTGAGGACTGGCACCTCCTCTGGGACTTCTCCTAACGGGAAAATCTCAAATCTTGCACCACACAGAAATTCTACCTTTTCTTCCAGGAAACCGTCAAGGACAACCTCTGCCTGAGACCAAAAGCTCCATTCTTCTTGTACTCATTGATACTCTTTGTGACCCCTGCCTGGGGATGTAGAGATTTCCACACAGAACAAGAAGCCCCCAACCAAATGGAGCTGTAGCAGGCCAAGTGTGAGCCCCAAGGGTAGGGAAGAAACAGGAGAGGTCCCAGCTTAGCCTAGGGAAGGGAACATGCTTAGGGGTGATGGCTAGCCAGGCCATGGCACAGGTCTGCTCCCAAGAGAGAGAGAAGCTTGGAAAGGCACAGTGCTCCAAAAAAGGACTAAAGCTCAGAAACCTATTAGGAAGGCAGGAGGAGGAGCCCTAGTGACAAAAACCAAACCCACTCTCGTGGAGTCCATTCTGACTCATAGCAACCCCTGTTGGGTTTCCAAGGCAGTAAATCTTCACAGAAGTAGTTTACCTGGTCTTGCCTCTGCAGAGTGGCTGGTGGGTTTGAACCACCAACCTTCTAGTTAGTAGTCAGGTGCCTTAGGCACCATGCTACCAGAGCTTCTACCAGGTTGGGTCACAGGAGGCTGCAAATACCATGCTAAGGACTTCTGATCTTAAGAATGAGTCACTCAAGGCTATTAAAGATGGGCTTCCCCCAGGTATATGGTAGAGCTGACAAGGGGCAAGGTTGTAATCATTTCTTGGCCACAGCCAGGTACCCAGAGGGAGCGAGTTGTTGGACCTGTGGGCTTGGGACCATAGTCACAGGGGACATCAAGCTCAATTGGCGTAACATACTACACAAAACATTGTTAAATATCCTACTTTGGGGAGTAGCGACTGGGATCTTAAATGCTTGCAAATGGCCCTCTAGATGTAACAATGGGTCCAGAGCAAGGAAGAATGATGAAAACAAAAGACACATGGAAACAATTATTCCAAGCAACTGGTATACCATGCCTGTACTACTATGAGATCAGAGGAACTAGATGGTGTCCAGCTACCACTGTCAACCACTCGGGGAGATCTATGTAGGAGATTTTGGACAGAGAAGAACAATATGGAACTAAACTCAAAATCATTAAAAAAAAAAAAAAAAAGGACCAGGTTTGCTGGTATGATAGAGCCTGATAGAACTACTGAGACTATGGCCCCTAGCTACCCTTAAGGTCTGGAATTGAACCCACTCCTGTTGGCTGCTAGTCAAACAAAAGATAGGTATGTGAGCTGAACATTTATATTAGGTAGATATATTCCTTGGAGAGGAGAATCGTGGGAGAATGGAAGTGCTGTGTATATACAGGGAGACAGCTGGGGGGGGGCAGGAGTGCATTGGAGGGAAGGACACAGGGAAGAGGTAACCATGGGGAAGAAGTCGGGGGGGGGGAGCTGTTGCACTGTGGGAAATTGTAGTGAATGTCATGAGACAAAGCGTATATGAGCTGCTGTATGGAAAGTGAATTTGTTCTGTAAACTTTCACCCAATTCACTATAAAAATTTAAATTTAAAAAAAAGGGCGACTTCCAGCTACCCAAGGTCTTCTGAATCCTTAATGCCAGAAGTACCTGAAACTCTCAATGTTCCCAAGCTATGCTTTACTCCTGGTCAAGTCACAAAGGCCCAGCTCAGCCTTCCACAGTTGGAGGGTGGCCCGCTAAAGCATGGGTTAGCAAACTAAGGCCTATAACTGGTGGGCCCACCACCTGGTTTTGTACAGTCTATGAGCTAAGAATGGTTTTACATTTCTAAATGGTTGGAAAAAAGACAAAAGAATATTTTTGACATGAAAATCATATAAAATTCAATCTTAAATCCATAAATAGAAAGTTTTATTGAAATACAATTTATGGATTGAATTGCATCTTCTAAAAATATGTCTTGGACTCCTAACCCCTGTGGGTATAATCCTATTTGGAAACAAGGTTTTGTTATGTTAATGAGACCATTATCAGTATGTTGTTGTTAATGTGTTGGATTCAAACCCTCCTTGGGTTTCTGAGGCCCTCACTATGGAAGTAGATTGCCCAACCTTCCTTAGGAGGAGTGGCTGGTGTGTTTGAACCAGCCTTCTGGTTATCAGTCAAATGCCTGTTGTTGTTGTTGTTGTTATGTGCCGTCGAGTCGGCCCCGACTCATAGCGACCCCTCCTTGGGTTTCCGAGGCAGTATCACTACGGAAG
>NW_006921621.1:13958744-13964263 GCF_000298275.1 Orycteropus afer afer
GGAAGGTTGGGCAATCCTACTTCCGTAGTGATACTGCCTCGGAAACCCAAGGAGGGGTCGCTATGAGTCGGGGCCGACTCAACGGCATATAACAACAACAACAAACTGTGAGAATATACATCTCTGTTCTTTAAAGCCACCCACTTGTGGTATTTGTGTTTTGTAGTACTAGGCAACTAAGACACACGGTCATGCTGTTTTGTTTACATACTGTCTATGGTTGGGCGATCTACTTCCGTAGTGATACGGCCTCAGAAACCCAAGGAGGGGTCGCTATAAGTCGGGTCCAACTCGACGGCACATAACAACAACAACATGGTAACTTGTGTGCTGTAACAGCAGAGTTGATAGTTGTGAGAGACTGAATGACTTGCAACATCTAACATACTTACTTCCTGCCTTTTACAGAAAAAGTATGTAGATCCCTGATCTAGATGAAGCCCAGTGAAGTCCCATAGGGAGCATAGAGACTCAGCCTTGACTGAGGCCACCTGCTGGTGAGCTAACTGGGTGTTCTTGAAGTTAAGGCATTGCTGCTGGCCTTTCAGGGGGCTCAGGGAGGCCACTGAAGTGGAGCTTCTGAAAGGGGATGCATAAAACAACCGGCAGAGGAGGGGGGCATCAGGACATCAGGGATGGTATGAGTATGGGTAGTAATTCAGGACCTTTAACTCCCAGAGCAAGCAGCCTCCCTACCTCAGCTTGGGCCAGCTGTCTCCTGGGCCTCTCCAACCCCAGGAGGCTTTGGTTCCTAAACTCCACAGAGAACACCTGCCAGTGGGCTTGATGTTTGGATATGTTGGACAATTGGGCAGGTCTGCAAGGCCAGCCCAGGTGTAAGGCTACCATTTTGTCTGTTTCCATAGTCCACTGAGACATGTCTGTTGTACAACTTTTGCTCACTTTATTGTTAGTACATTGTTTTTGTTACTATAGCAGATGGAAACTTTTTATCTTCTGTGTCCTGGAGAATAAGAGTAGGAGTCCCTGGTTGGTGCAAATGGTTAAGCACTAACCATTACTAACAGAAAGGTTGGCAGTTTGAACCCACACAGGGGTGTCTCAGAAGAAAGGGCTGGCAATCTGCTTTCCAAAGGTCACAGCCCTGAAACCCTAGGGAGCAGGGCTTCGACTCTGCATGCATGAGCTGGCACTGACGGCACCAGGTTTTGTTTTGTTTTTTCTTTGGAAAGTAAAAGAGCAATTGATTTTTGTTTATTGCTCATATATCCAGCAACTTAGTAAATTATTAATTCTTAAGTTTCTCTAGTGATTCATTGATGTTTTTCTAGGTGCAACCCTGCCATCTGAGAATAATGAGTTTAGTTTCTCCCTTTCTAATCTTTGTATCTCTTATTTTTGTTTTACTACACCAACTGCGACCTGTAGGACAATGATAAGCAAAAACATGTCTCATTCCTGATTAAAAAAAAAAAAATAATTGCTTCTAATACTTTGCCACTGCTCTTCTATTCCTAACTTGCTGTAAGTTTTAATCTAAATGAGTATCAATTTATTTTTCTATGTCTAGTGAAAAGATCTTTTTTTTTTTTTTTACTTTCTTAATCTATATATGTGGTTAATTCGTTAATAACCAAAACAAAAGCTGTTGCTGTTAAGACACACAGTCATACTCTTGTTTACATATCGTCTATGGCTGCTTTTGTGCTATAACAGCAGAGTTGATAGTTGTGAGAGACTGAATGATCTATAACATCTAACATACTTACTTCTTGCCTTTTACAGAAAAAGTATGTAAATCCCTGATCTAGATGATGCCCAGTGAAGTCCCATAGGGAGCACAGAGACAGCCTGACTCATGGCAACCTCATGAATTACAGAGTAGAAAGAAACTTCATAGGGTCTTCTTGGCTATAATCTTTAAGAAACAGATGGCCAGGCCTTTATTCTGTGATGTCCCTAAATGGATTTGCACTGCCTTTTGGTTAGTAATCAAGCACAAGCCATTTGTGCCACCAAGGAATTATAATTCATTATTAGACTAATATTAAATCGACAGTGAACTCCTGGAATGTAACATTATGGATAAGATTATATTTTTATGTATGCTGCCTGGATTCAGTTAGCAATGTTTTGCTTAGGATTTTAAAAATTTGTGTGCAGGAATGGATTAGCGTGTTTGTTGTCCTTGTTTAATTCTGGTAAAGGTTATTTTAGTATAAAATGAGTTATGGACTGTTACTTCTTTTAGAAGACTTTATATAAGACTGAAATGATCTGTTCCTTTAAAGTTTTATGGAACTCACTTATAAAGCAATCTGGGTCTATTGTTTTCTATGTGGAAAGACTTTAACTAAGGATTCAAAATTTTTAAAGATTATAAACAAACAAAAAATAACTCACAGCCATCGAGTCACAGCAACCCCTCCTTGGGTTTCTGAGGCAGTATCTGTACCAAAGCAGATTGCCTAGTCTTCCTTCCGAGGAGTGGCTGGTGGGTTTGAACCACCAGCCTTCTCGTTAGCCGTCAAATGCCTTAGGCACCATGCCACCAGAATTTGTTCCCCTCCTTGAATCATTTTCTTGAGTTCAGATTTATTTAGAATATAGAAATTAGACCCCTGGACTGCTCCTTGGGTTCCCAGTGGGTTGCCAGGCCTTTCTTTTGAGGTGCCTTTAGGTGAACTCAAACATCCAAACTTGAGGTTAGCAACTGAACCTGTTAACCATTTGCACTGCCTTGAATAAATTTTAATAAGTTTTCAGTATGTTTCTTTAAAGTTTAAAATATGCACATAGAGGCATCCATGTTATTTTGTTGTTGTTATGTGCCGTTGGGTTGGACCCGACTCATAGTGACTCCTCCTTGGGTTAGGTGCCATTAAGTCTGTGTAATGAAACACTGCTTGGTCTTTTTAATCTCTGCTGCCTCTAAAATATGTCTCCTTTTTCATTACTGTTTTTCATGTCTTATCCTTTTTCTTGATCAGTTTCATCAGTTGTTGTTGTTATGTGCTGTGGAGTCGGCCCCGACTCATAGCGACCCCTTTCTGAGGCAGTATCACTACGGAAGTAGATTGCCCAACCTTCCTTCCGAGGAGTGGCTGATGGGTTTGAACTGCCAGCCTTCTGGTTAGCAGTCAAATGCCTCAGTCACTAAGCTACCAGAGCTCCTGTTTCATCAGAGGTTTATCTTAATTTATATTGATCTCCATATATTTGTTTTCTGCTGCTTTAATTTTTTTTCTTTAGTTTCACCTTCATTACTTCTTACTACCTCATTACTTCTACCTTCTTTGGATCAATTCTGTTATTTTTTTCTGTCTTCATAACTTTAATACTTGTTGTTGTTAATGTGCCATCGATTCAGACCCGACTCACAGCAACCCCTCCTTGGGTTTCTGAGGCAGTATCATTACGGAAGTAGATTGCCCAACCTTCCTTCCAAGGAGTGGCTGATGGGTTTGAACCACCAGCCTTCTGGTTAGCAGTCAAGTGCCTTAGGCACTATGCTACCAGAGCTCATTTCAGCCTTTCTCCTTTTCCAAAATAACAATTTAGGCAACAGATATCCCCTCAAGTACTAATTTAGCTACATCAAACAAGTTTTGATGTGTTTTTACTATAATTCAATTTTAAGGATTTTCTGATTCTTCTTGTATCTTATTTGATCAGTTTTTAAGAGTTTCAAATTTTCAATTATTTTTTTATAGTATCTGTGGTAAAGTTTGTGTGTCAACTTGGCTGGGCCTGGTCGAGTGGCTGGGCAGCTGGTAGTAGTTATTCCCCATGATGAGACTGGTAATCAACTCCATGGTGGAATCTACTGTGAACAGCTGAGTTGCTGCCTTAGGGATGTGGTCTGCTTCCTGTGTAAGGAGAAGACTTAGAGAACGGTCTCTAGCTTATGGCACGCTTGGACCCTGCAAGTGGCTAAGTCATTGTTCAGCAGCCTCTCGTGCTCTGCTGATCTTGGGACTTTTAGTGTACTTGAATTAATGGCCTGCCGTGTGGTTTCGTAATATCAGGACTGTGCCTTATTACTTGGGCTTCTTAGCCTCCACAGCCAGCAGTTGAGTGAAGAAAAGCCTCCGGCTTCAGTGGGCTGGGAGCAGGAGGCAGAGCTGAAGCCCAAGGTCGAGGGGCTTTCACCCAGCTCCTAGAACCTAGCACTTTGAACTCAGACTTAAAGCCTCCAAATTGTAAAAATAAACTCTTGTTTGTTAAGGTCATCCCATTTGTGGTATTTTCTTGTCAGAGTGGCAGGACGGAACCAGAACAAGTATCCTTTAATCATGTTGTTGAAATATAATGTAGTGTATGATACTGGTTCTTTTACATTAAAACTTGTTTTGTAACCCAGAATGTGGTTAGTATTTGTAAATATTCTATGTGTGCTTAGAAAATACATACTATCAGGGACTTCCGGTAAGATAGAGGAATAGGCAGACAAGTAACACAGACTCTCTTCAACAAAGAAAAGAAAAACCACTGACAGAGATACAGAAGATAATCCTGGAGCGCTGAGCTTTGAAAGGAACTATACAGAAGTGGATTAGGCACCAACTAGTGGAAAAACCTGAATGAAAACAGTGAGTACAGAAATGGGTGGAGCTGCGGACTGTCAGCTACTGTGATGAGACCAACAGCCTGATTTCCAAGTGGTGTTGGGACCTGAGAATTGACCTGGTCACCAAGGGCTGCAGGGACAACTACTCTGGTGGCCTATGACTGGGAAGGGAAACAGCAAGGAGGGAGACAACCTGAGCTGTGGACTTTCTGCTGTCTGGAGGGTGCAGCCATTTTGATTGTTTACACGTGGTAGCCATTTGGGATATTTAAAGTGACCGAGGACACAGCCATTTTGAATGTTTACAAGTGGCAACCATTTTGGATTTTAAAGTGATAGCATTCTCATTCGGATTCCAGGGACTGAAGAACAGGCTCTGTTTCCCAGGGTCGGCAAGGACATACAAGAGGCTAACAAAGGAAAGGAGACAGGTGGTGAGTGTATAAATGCTGTCAACTAGTGACTAGAGGAGCACAGCACAGTACCCTGCCTGTAAAGTTAACAAACAAAGAAAATGAAAATTGTGGGCAAGTCACTCCAACATATAATCACCAATTAAATAGAAACATAAAAACGTCACAATGCCTCGGAGACAACAGAGCATCATAGTCCACACAAAGAAGCAAGATAAAGCAAGAAACAAGGGACCAGGATATTGACCCAAAACACATCCCTGAGGAAGATGCAGCATTGGAACTCCCTGATAAGGAATTCAAAAGAATTATATTTAGGTATCTTCAAGGGATTGAGAGACACACCAAGGAAAACACAGACAAAACCCTAGAAGAATTTTGGAAGAAAATACAAGAACAAAACGACAAAATAAATGAAAAATTAGAAAAGATTCTAAATCTACAGATGGAAATCCAGAAGATTAATACTAAATTGTCAGAAATAGATAACACATTGGAAGGGCAAAGGAGTAGAATTGATGCAATACAAGACAGAATTAATGAGATTGGAAGACAAATACCTGAATACTTCTTTG
>NW_006921621.1:13966055-14000303 GCF_000298275.1 Orycteropus afer afer
GGAGAGAACACTGAAAAAAAAAATGTATTGACCCATGTCACTTTAGTTTTGTCTATTTCACTGTACATAAATTGTATTTCAATAAAATGCATTAAAAAATACCTGTTACCTAGTTGTTGGGTAAGGTAGCTGGGTGGCACAAAGCTTGCATTGTACTATTAACCTATAGGTTGATGGTTCAGACACACCCAGCAGTGCTTTGAAAGAAAAGCCTGGTGATCTGTTTCTGTAAAGATTACAGCCAAGAAAACCCTATGGGACAAGTCTACTGTTAAAACATGGGTCCTCACCTGTCAATCTGTCAGCAGTAAGTGATTGTCAGGTAAAGGTCTAAATATGTTCAATCTCTTAAATCAAGCCTATTAGTTGTATTGTTCAAAACAAAAAACCACTTGGAGGCTCCACAGAACACAGCTTAGAGAAGGAAGAAGCAGAGGCAAGACCAGTCAGTGGTGGGGAAGGGATGCAGTATCAGTCTTTTCTGAGAATGTAGGGAATGGTGGGAGGATAGCTATTCTGGGTAGGAGGGGTGATGAAGTCTGTTTTAGGTACATTGTGAGGAATCAAGGAGATGTTCAGGAGGCAGCAGGATATGTGTCTAGGCTGGGGCTGGGGTTGTCAATACATCATCCAACAAAATCACTCAGAGAACTGTGGTGAAAAGAGGGTCAGAAACTCATCTAAGCCATTCCTGACTTGTAAACTGCACATCTTTAATAAATATGTGACTGCATCCCTGTCTCGGCGTGGTGTCAGTGACCTAAGGGGTGTGACTGAGCCTGCCTGTCTGCCATTGTTTGCCCAGACCAAAAATCTGTCCTGCCCACCCTGGATCCCTTTTTGTTTTGACATTGTTCAGTGTCTCCTTTGACTAAGGAGGCGAAACTTCCCCCTAAAATTGGTTCAGTCCACAGCAGATTATACTCATGGGAAGATGCAGGGGGCAGGTGATACCACAGACAGTCCTGACCTACTTAACTGCTTTGCCTGCCACCTGCCCTGCCTGAGGCACCAGTCACTCTGTTGTGCTAGTCTCGGCTGACTGGGTTTCTAGGCCATTCACTGGGCCCAGTGCCTACCTGGTCCACTTCCATCCAGATAAGGGACAGGGAGGATTGTGATAGTGCTGCTGGGTGGTGAGGAAATCACAAGAGGCATTGACGTTAGATGTGAAGAACTTTTTGGTCTCATCTATGCAGGATAATACAGAAGTTCAGCATCCTAAAAGGCTTGGGATCTCTGGGGATGTGAAAAGGGATGGCGTTCTGGTTTACCTGGTGCTTTGCAGTTTACAAAATGTAAAATATAAAAAGATTTTTTTTTAAAAAAAGACATGCTTTTTTTTTTTTTTTTTTTTTTTCAGAAGCATACCAATAGTCAGCATTTCATGGGGACCTTGGGGGCTCCTGTGAGTGAGACCAGGCAAGTGAAGTGGTGAGCAGAATGGCTGGTGAAAGTAATCCTTGTTATTCAGTGGAGTTTCACAACAGTGACATAGGCAAGGAAAGTGTTACTATCCCTGCTTCACAGATGAGAGCCTCCCGCGGAAAGTGCCTCGTTCAAGGTCATCTAGAGGCACTGGAATCACTTATGCCCAGTCTGGTCTCCACCAGCTAAGGTGGAGGAGCTCTGGGCCCTCCCTTCTCCCTCCTCAGCAGGACACAGATCGCAGGGTGGAGCAGAGCTCAGCCAGGCTCTGATCCTCTGCCACCACAGTCCCTGGCCTCCCGCTGGGCAGGGATGGGGTGGGGTGGGTATTCCGGTGGTTGATGCTGGGGAAGGCAGACATAGGGGGAGGGGGAGTAAGCCTTAGTTTTCAAAGCTTCCCAGGGCACCTAGGTAGGGGGGAGCTTCATCCTAATGACTGATCGTGCTACATTGCTCTACGAGGTCTTCTCCTGTATTTAGGCTATTGCCCACATGCTTAATTTCCTCAACAAGTCTATACATAGTGACCTATTTTAAGGACGAGGAGCTTTGGCCACAGAAGATGAGTGACTTGTCCAAGGTGACACAGCTTGTACAGGGCAAACCCAGGACAGAAGCCCATCCTTTGACTCTGCTTCCCCCAACCTCCTCCTGCCTCCTATGGAAAGGTATGGGTGAGGAGAGCTGTCACGGACAAAGGCCCTGCTGGGTAGGCAAGAGACAACTTCATGGGCTCCAGCTCAGAGTCAAGACTCACCCTATAGTCTGGAGCCAGGATGTCAATTTGCTCCTGTACAAGGAGCACCAGAGTTGTCAAAGCTGCAGAGTACTCTGAGTGGGTATACCTCCCTGAGGGCATCCACACAGGAAGCCAGATAATGCTGAGACAGTCTAGAGGGGCCTAACCAGGACACAGACCGCAATGTGATGGGGATCTGGGCTCTGCACATCTCCACATTCAGTGCCAACCTGGCCTCCACATCACAACTGCTGGCTGCCTGACTTCCCTGGGGCTACCAATCTAGTCATGTAAGACTCAGCCAAGTGCCAACCTGGGAACAGAGCTATCACTTTAAAGTGACCGTTGCTCTGCTCACATCCATTTAGAGTCACTACGGGAGCTCTGGTAGCATAGTGCCTAAGGCACTTGACTGTTAACCAGAAAGCTGGTGGTTCAAACCCACCAGCCACTCTTCGGAAAGAAGATGAGGCAATCTACTTCCGTAGCGATACTGCCTCAGAAACCCAAGGAGGGATCACTATGAGTCAGTCCGACTCGACACATAACAACAACATCATAGTTTTAACTCAGAGAACACTGGTTTTTCCAAGAATTGAGGTTCTCCAATCATGGAAGAAAGAAGGGCTGGTTATGCACAGGGAGACAGCTCAGGGGGCAGGAGTGCATGGAGGGATGGACACAGGGAAGAGGTAACTATCGGGAGGAAGTGGGAGGAGAGCTGTTGCATTGGGGTAAATTGTAGTCAATATCATGAGACAAAGTGTATGTGAACTGCTGTATGGAAAGTAAAGTTGCTCTGTAAATTTTCACTCAAATCACAATAAAAAAAAAAAAGAATTGGGGTTCTCCTATCATACCTCTTATACCTTCAGCATGGATTTTCAAAATTCACCCCAAAGAGGACATATGCAGTCATGAGACAAAATGTATATGAACTGCTCCTGTATGGAAAGTGAATTTGCTCTGTAAACTTTCACCCAACTCACAATAAAAATTAAAAAAAAAAAAAAAAAAAAAGATGACATATGCAAGTATTTTCCAACTAGTCAGTTATACATGAGGCTTCATTTCTATTTCCAGTAATGGCTGCTGGTTTGACTGAGGTGCTTGCTTTTAAAAGTGTTTGAAACCTCAATAATTCACCATAAAATGGAAATTTCTGTATTATAGGGACAGCCACCCCAGTGAGGACAGCTGCTGAATGCAGACTGATCCTTTGAGCAGAAATGTCACAGCAGGGTCAAGGATACCTAGTAGATTCTCATACTCAGTCCTTCCCACTTTACAGGAAATAAAATGCTGGGAGGAAATTTGTGCTGACTCCTGGGGTAGGATCCTACCCAACCACACCCCACAAAGATGGTTTGCCTAAAGACAGCCCTCTTATGGTACAGAGCCATTGTGGCAGTTAGCCAGGCACGAGACCTGGTAGCTGATTTTCTATTAATGCCTACTATTTACAAGTAGCATAGTGCCTAAGGCACTTGACTGCTAACCAGAAGGCTGGCAGTTCAAACCCACCAGCCACTCCTCAGAAGCAAGATGGGGCAATCTACTTCCGAAGTGATACTGCCTGGGAAACCCAAAGAGGGGTCGCTATGAGTCAGGTCCGACTCAACGGCAGTGAGTTTGGTTTGGTTTGGACCACAGGTAAAGACACTGAGATCAGGAGAATGTAAGTGAAGCGAGGAGACAGTTTTTCGCATTTGCATTAGAGAACTTGTTTTTGAAAAATATTCTAGTAATTTTCTTCAGTGACAATAATAAGTACAGAAAGAGGAAAAGTGATTGTATTCAAAATACATTTTTTTCTTCCTTCTAATCATTGCTGGGATTGAAGGGAACCTATTTAACATCCCCTACATCTTCACACCATGGGCACAGGCAATAAATGTCGCCATACAACTAGACGAAGACACATGAAGATTGCTTCTGTATTGGGCCAGGGGGGAAGCCCCATCTTGGGACAAGCTTATGTAATGAAGCAAAAACTTTGAGTACTTCTGGGAGCCATGCATAGTGCTTGTAAATTCAAAACTGAGTAAAAAAATGTAAACCCTTTCCTCAAAAACAGGAGTCTGGTAGCTGGAGTAAGAAAATAATGTGATAGAAGATAAATTACACAGGAAAAAAGTTGTGACGTGCAGAAGGAGAAGAAATTGCTGCTGCTGCTACTGCTGCTGGTAAAGGATCAGGAAATTGTCTGGAAGTAGGAACGTGTTCCAGGGAAAGGTCCAACATAAACATAACTTTGCTTTGGCCATGTACAGTGCAGTGAATTACTTAATGTGGCCCTTCTAGCCATAGTCTGAACCCTCATGGCACAGTGGTTAAGTGTTCAAGTGTTAACCGAAAGGTCAGCAGTTCAAACCCAGCAACAAAGATGTGGCAGTCTGCTTGTTAGGATTCGTTGTTGTTGTTATGTGCCGTCGAGTTGGACCCAACTTATAGTGACCCCTCCTTGGGTTTCCGAGGCAGTATCACTATGGAAGTAGATTGCCCCATCTTCCTTCCTAGGAGTGGCCTTGGAAATCCTATGGGGCAATTCTACTGTCCTTTTGGGTCACTATGAGTTGGAATGACTTGATGGCAATAGGTTTGGGTTTTAGCCATAGTCTTTATAACTCCCACTAAATGACTAGGTGGTGGTGGTAGGTCCCATCGAGTTGATTCCGACTTACAGTGATCACAACAGAATGAAATACTGTCCAGTCCTGCAACATCCTCACAATCATTAGGTGGGTCTATGCAAATGAGGCGCTTGTGACCCACCAAGTGGATTAGATAGCTTGCCAGGTCCTCTAAATAAGGTGCATGGCATCCTTGTGGGAGTGGGACCATGAAAATAAGGCGTATTGGATCCTAACGAGGGGATTGGCCACCTTTGCTATCCCACTAGGCTTAAAGGGAGACATGGAGAGAGAGGAGCTGTAACACTAAAGACAGCAAGAGCTGGCAATACAGCAGTAGCAAGAGCAATAGCAGTATGAGACGGCTGCAGTGGGGCTTGCTGACCTACGAAGCTAAGAGGTTTAACACCTGCCTGAGAAGGCCCAGCGGCAGAGGGCAAGAAGTCGCTGTCTTAATTAAAAACTGTATTCTGAGTTGTTCCTGTTACTTCTAAGTTAATCCTTAGTTATATCCTGCTACTTCGCTAATAAATCCCATAATGGTGAGTATGGTCTGTGAGTTCTGTATGTCATCACAACAAATTATTGAGCCCAGCATAGGAGTAGAGTGTTGTGGGAGGGATGGTTGGTATCAGAATAAAAAAGGTTGGAGAGGAGGTATGTCTGACCTTCACCTCACAGGAGTTAGCCTGGGTCTGATGCTGCTGATGGTGATTGTCCCCCCTTATGAAGTTAGAGGAGATAAGACACCTCTGCCATGTCATTTTTAGGATGCATTGGAGAGCAGGGAGGGAGGAAGTCATAAGAGGCCAGGTAGGTGGTGGCCTGACAGGAGAAGGCACCCGTGGAAGAAACACAATGTTTCTGTTGGCCTGAGAGGAAGGAGCCCAATAGGGCTTCCACATATAGGGTAAAATGGGGAAGTCAGGGCACCCGAAAGCAAGGAGGGCAGGGGAAAAGGAAGGGCTTAGGTTTGTCTTTTACAGCTTGACTCTAATTGCTACAGGGCCTTCCACAGACTGGAGGAAGAATACTCATGGAATGTCTCACTTTTGAACTAGAGAAGAAAGGAGGATTTCATATTCTACCAACCTCAGAAATGTACTATGGTTTGACAAATTAGTATACAGTCTTCAGTTCTCAATACAATGATATACTTAACTATCTTGTTAGGGTTTCAGAACTCATTAAAGAGCCTTAAAAATGGGCTAACACCCCTTATGATGCCTGAAGCCTTCAATTAAACTCATGTGAGAACTGCAATCCTGTCAGAGGTGCCAGTTCTGTAGCACCAATCAGCTGGTTGACTGAGTTTCGTGGAAAAATTTCCCACTCTCCTGAAGGAGTCTACGGCAGCCCCCAAGGCCCAAGTCAGTGAGGCTGTGGGCCCAGTGGCTGGAACTCCACTCCCACTCCAGTCAAAAAGCCATTCTTGAGAAGGGGGCCCAAGTGGTATGGACTCCACTCCTGAGGCACTCTCACAGGCACCATACCAACCCACCCCTCCCTAGGCCAGAGTTTGGCATGCGGAGAGGAAGACCTAGCTTCAATGCAGGACACAAGGCCCTTGTTCCCCAGGCAGTCTGGCAGGCTGAGCTTTGGTGTCAGGGCAGGATGCCAGGTAGGGGAGAACCCTGGGGCCTCAGCCTCTTCCTACTCGAAGGTGCGGGAATGCTGTCAGGAGGTGTGTGTGGGGTGGGGCAGGGCATGCAGCCACACTGGCCAGTGCTGGAGAGACTGTTCCTGGGGCTGAGGACAGAGGTCAGGGGGTGTTAGTGAGGACAAAGGAAAGCCAGAGAGCCATCTCCATCCCTATGAAAGAAGGAATGAAGGGCAAAGAAAAACTTGGCCTTTGGGCCAACAGTCAGTGTCTTGGCTCCAGGCCTGTCCCTCCCCTGTGGCTCCAGTAGGGGGCACTGCAGTCCCTTTGAGGCCCAAAAGACTACCTCCTCTGGGACCTAGGCCGAGTCCTGGCAGAGGCCCAGCCAGGTCATGCTCATCCCCTCAGACTCAGGCTGCCAGTCCTCTACCTTCAGGGCATGAAGCCCTGGCTAGAGGACACAGAGAGCCATGAAAGGAAAAAAAAAAGAGTTTATTTGATCACAGAGCCTTTGAAGGCACCTGGTTTCTGTCAAGTATATATATATATATATATATATATTTATATATAAAAAGGCAATATAATAGCAATTTGTACAGGGTGCATGATAGGTAGGAACAAGGCGTGGTGAGCAGGGAGGAGATACAGAGATACATGGGATACAAAGTACATGGGGAGAAGGAAAGAAGAGGAAATAATCAGACCAGACCATGTAACAGTCAGTCCTGGTTCCTAGTCACCTCTGGTACTAGGACAGGGAGACAAACACACACACATATAGATACAATAAACTCACTCACTCACCTGAGCCCATGAGCCTCTGCGATCCTGGTGAAGCAGGGGGCTGACAGAGCCAAGTGCGGGGGAGGCTTGGGCAGATGCAGAGAGTGTGCTCTATTCCTTGCCTTTGACCCCCAGGCCCCCAGTAGTTCCCAGTGTCCACCTACAGGGGCTTCCTCCCCTGGGCCACCTGGGCCCAGCACAGGCAGTGAGACAGCAGAGGTCAGCCAGAAGAGAAAGCCTCCAGCCACCCCTGCCCATCCCTGGAAGAAGGAAGGTGGCTACAGGCAGGCAGGTGGTGCAGCTTCTGTCCAACCATGGTCACACAATTGCTCGGAACAGGAAGGAGAAGACAGCTCCTAGGGCCAGTCCCAGACACAGAAAGAAGGCCATGATGGCTCCCGCAGTCTCTGCCTCAGCTGGCTTCACTTTCCTGAGGGATAGAGGGCAAGGCCACCTTAGGACAGCTTCCTGTCATAGCTAGGCAGGGGGTGCAAGACTTGCCTGAGTACCTAATTCAGCTGACTAATCCACCCTATATCCCTAATTCAGACCTAGCTTTTCCCTCCTCTGTGAGGATACATACTAGGGGCTGTCTTCCACCTCATTCTGATAGCTCCCCTCCCACATCCCCACCTAAGCCTGAGCACCCTACCCTCACCATCACCTCCCCCTCAGCCTCTTAGTCTCCCCAGGGGGTCTCCCATCTCAGCCTGAGAACACTAAGTTCCAGGATCAGAGTCTCCTCTGTGTGTGTGTCTGTGTGGGGTAGGGTGGGGTTCTTTTCTGCATGACCACCATGAAATCAATCTCCCTCTATGGAGAGAGGAGGGAGGCCTCTCTCCCTCTATGGAGTGCCTACCACTGGAGTTCTGCATCCTGCCTGATGCTACTACCAGGTCCCCACCCAGCCCCACTCACCTGGGCCCGAAGGACATACAGAGGCTGGCAAGGTAGCCATTGGAGAAGGCGAAGGCAGCCATGAAGAAGATGAACCAGGCATCGTGCTCAAAGACCACCGGCAGGTATTTGCGGGGCTGCACGTTGCACAGTAGCAGCAAGGGCACGAACACCAGCCGGGCCACCACCAAGCTTGGCAGCCAGCGGCTGTCCTTCCCAGGCTGCAGGGACCAGGACAGTGCCTTAGCCTAGACCTGCCCCTGGGTACACCTAGGCCCTCAGAGCTCTGTCTGGGGACTCTCAGGATCTGAATGGAAACCTCCAAGATTGGGAGAGGGCACAGTGGGCCTTCTGAGGCTGCTGGCAATGTTCTGTATCTTGATCTGGATGGTGATTACACAGGCTTGTGTGTGCATACATAGCTGTACACTTAAGATTTGTCTGCCTTACTATATATAAAGTACACCTCAGTTTAAAAAATAAAAGGCAAAGTCCCCTACTACCCCATACCTTCCTGGGTTCCCTTTCTGGGTCTCAAGGCTGGACTCCTCCCTCCCACACAGGTCTGGAATTTCCTCACTCCACTTACCCACATGAATATGGCTGTGAGACTCCGGCCCAGCCAGTCAAAGATATTGAAAGTCAAGAAACAGGACACAGGAATGAAGTAGTTTACTGGAAGAGTCACTGTGGGTTAGAGGGTAATTATCAAGCTCTGACCCTCACTGGACCTCAGGTTCTCCAACTATAATATGGGGAAGATGCTTCCAGCCCAGGAGTGTCTAGCTGGGGGGATGGCAGCCCAGGCTCCCTCTCTTCCCCAATCCCAGTCCCGCTCTAGCCCCTGTTGCCATCCTGGAAACCCACGGTGTCCTCACCCCAGGCATTGGTGCCCGCGATGCTAGGCTTGACCTCAGCAGCCACAGCAGGAAATAACCCAATGGTGATAGTGAAGACAAAACAGACGGAGAAAGCCAGGACTGAGATCTGAAGAGAAGGGGCAGGGAATTCACCAAGGTCTGAGATTTCATGGTGGTATGCAGAAAAGAACCCCACCCTACCCCAACACAGACACACACACACACACGTGCGTATCCAAGTCTCAGGTCAGAAAGGGAGGAGTTGGATGGGGGTGGAGGATGAAGGCAAAGGAAGGAGAGGAAGAGGCTGAGAAGGAGAGGGTAGGATACCCAGGCCCCACATACATTTTTGAGGATGGCTTTGATAGAGGGGCTAGTGGAGGTGGGCTGACAGTTGGGTGTTGAGATCCCGGGCTCCTCTTTGCCTGCTTTTGGCACCTCTCCTGGGGGGTGAGAGATTGTAAAGAGATCTTTAAATCATGGGGAGATGAGATAAATGTTCCCCCAAGATGGCAGGGACTGGTTGGGAATACACACTCCCTTAACTAGTCCACAGTCCCACCCTAATGTCCAACCCAGACCTCCCTTCCAGCTGCCACAGCTTGAGTCCCTTAGGTCCTGAGCTTTCTTGGAAGCCTCAGGTCATGCTACTTTCCTAAGAACCAAGGATCTCCCCATTTTATCTTTTCCTATTGTCCCCACCCCCACACCAAGTTCCTCTGTCCTCTACTAGCTCATTGCTGCCTGCAAATACAGGATACTCATTCTTGTCATCTTTGGTCATGCTGTCCCCTGCCTGGCATGCCGTGTCCACCCTAGCTTCCCCAGGCTATTCAAACCTTTACTAATGAGGTCCAACTTGGTCTCCTGCTCCCTAGACCCTTCAAGCTTGAGCTGCTGGTAGTAGCGGTAGAATTCCTATCAATAAGGAGAGCCAGGGGAGGTAGAGTCAGAGGTGGGATCTCCTGAATTCCCACCTCCCCCAAATTTTAACTTCAGAACATCCTTGGTCTGGAGCCCTGGACTCCACACACCCCAAGCCCCAGCTCCTGCATTGCTCACCAGCCGAGGCAGGCTCAGGTAGCAGATGATGGTCACAACGATGACCACACAGGCTGTGATAAAGTAACCAAAGGCACTTTCTGACAGCTCTGAGCCACCTGAGGGGGGGGTGTCAGTGATCAGAGACAGTTCCCACTCCCTTCTCCCTACAAAAACCAGGCAATAGGCAGGTGGGCAGCAGAGCTTACTGGCAATGGTGCAGATCATGGCCACTGAGGTGAAGAAGCCTGCCAGACCCTGGCCGCTCATGATGGGGGCTGTGTAGCTGATGGGCAATAGGCCAACCAGACCAAACAAGCTGCCCTGGAGGATGGCACCAAACGCTGGAGGAACAGGGGAGGTATCAGTTGTGGAGGGCAGGACTTACATCCACTAGGGCTGGTGTTAACAGGACATGAGAAAACCAAACTAGTTGCTGTCAATTCCAACTCATAGTGACTCATGTGTGTCAGATGGCAACTGTACTCCATAGGGTTTTCCATGTCTGATTGTTAGGAAGTAGATCACCAGGCCTTTCTTCTGAAGTGCCTGAGTAGACTTGAATCTCTAACCTTTAGTTAGCAGCCAAGTGCATTAACTGTTTGCACCACCCAGGGACACACATGGGGTTTGCCATGAATCTGAGTCAACTCAACAGCAACTG
Source organism: Orycteropus afer afer (assembly GCF_000298275.1). NCBI lineage: Eukaryota > Metazoa > Chordata > Mammalia > Tubulidentata > Orycteropodidae > Orycteropus > Orycteropus afer. The sequence goes on from NW_006921621.1 coordinate 13,976,701, forward strand.
GTTGGTTACGGGGAAACAAGTCCCTGTAGTTCCTGCTTTCTGAATCCTGACATTGAGCTGCCCTTCTCTCTGATCCCATTCCCAAAGCTGGTCCATGCCTGTTCAGGCCTCTGACTCCAAACTACCCATGGCACCTGTTCTTTCCTGGGAGAAGAATGGGGCTCCTCTCAGACCTTGAGTCTGAAAGAATGGTGGCAGTATATGTGGAAGACTCTGCCCTGCAGGCGCCCCTCTCAGCCCCAACTTACAATTAATAAGCATGATCTTGATCATGGTGATGATGAAGAAGGGCAGAGCATCCATTTGTACCTTCACCAGGATGGCAGTGATCAAGAACACCAACAGGATGGCCACCAGGTTGCCCAGGATCCGTACAGACTGGGGGATCCTAAGGGGAAGGGCCACAGGGGGCAGAGAAGGACAGTCAAACTAGACCCTCAGTCCAGGGAATGCAGGAGGCAGCAAGGGGTCAGGCGGGCAGTGCAAAGGAGGGGTCCTCACCTCTGATGCAGGAAGGAGTTGAGGCAGGTGAAGAACAGCAGTGGCAGCATGGCACACAGGGTCATGACGTTGTTGAAAATGGCACTGAGGGAACTTCGCTCGGGAGAGGATGCTGCGGGGGTGGCTGTGGCCTGGATGTCCTTGTTCAGTTTAGCAGTGACCAAGGACATATTCTGGGAGTTGTCCAAGCGGTTTGTGAAATACTGTGGGGGTTGTGGAGAGGAGTGCTAGAACCTCTGTCCTTGGGCCTGTGGGTACAGATGCATGCCCTGCATGCTCAGTACCATGCCCCCTCATGCCCTGTGTCCCCAGCCTCACCATTGTGGCCGTTATGAAAAAGTTCCAGGGGAGCAGTGTCCCTAGACCCAGCATGAAGAAGATAAGCCAGACAGCTTTGTACCTGGACATGGGAGAGGAAAGGGGGCCAGAGTGATTTCCCATCCCTGCCCTCCTTCCCTAGAGCAAACCTGGGGAAAGCCCTCCCTTCCGACCTTCAGTGTCTCCAGCTGTCCCTCTGACCAGGACAAAAGGCTGGGGCTGGAAAACTCTTGTGTTTATGTCCATATGCTCATGTCCCCTTATAAGTGTGTTTGTTGGGAGGGAAGAGGGATGGTGTGGGAAGAAGGCCAGGGACACATAGCTGTATGGCATGGCTGACAGGACCTTAGTTCTCATCTTTGGAAGACTTGGCTAGGACCCACCATGACCCTACATCCGGGGTTGGTTTTGGAAGTCCTGCTGAAGGACTGGGGGTGGGTGGGTGAGTAAGAAAGCAAACAGCAAGTGTCTCTTTCACCCCACCAGGGAGGCTGGAAATGATTATGGTGTTTGGGCAGGGACTCTGTGGTTCCCCAAAGAGGATTTTGAGGTCAGGAGACTCCTAGTCCATTCTGGACCTAGTGAGGCAGGCAGGCGGGTGCCTCAGGGCAGCTGGAAAATGAGGGAGCTATTTATTCCTGGCCCAGACAGAACCAACTTTGTAGGTCATACCACCTACAACAGGCCAGGAGGTGTCCGGGATCAGGATGCCATCTGGGCCTCACAGTGTAAATAAGGGCCTTCCTAGCTTTGGCCAGGGTACTGTCCCATGTCTGGGGCAGGACTTGTCTGCAAGCTTAGTGGCCCAGGTCCCTCCCTATGTGATCCTCAGATATGCCTACTGTACCCTACCCCTGCTTTCTCCAAAGATGGCCCAGGGCTGAGAGGGAACAGGTCTGGCTAGAGCAAAGGGGCCTGGACCACAAGCAGGCCTCACGCAGGGAGGGCCTGGGCGAGTACTCAAGTGGGCAGGTCTGAGCCATTGCAATTGCTGCTCCCCAAATTCCCTCAGATAATTCCTACCTTGGGCCTGGTTCATAAACCCAGAAAAGAAGAAGAAACTCCTAGCAAAGGTCACACAGGCCAGAGGGTCAGAATGGGGCTGGGAAAAGAGTGAGTGCATCAAGGTGGATGGAGACAGGAGGAAAGGAAAATGTGGTTCAAAAACTCAAAATCATAAAAAGAAAGAAAGCAAGAAAGAAAAGACCAGGTTTGCTGGTCTGATAGAGCTTGGTGAGACCCCTGAGACTATGGTCCTAGTCACCCTTCAGGTCTGGACCTGAACTCACTCCTGTGGCTTCCAACCAAACAACAGACAGGCTTATGGGGTGAACATTTTATCAGGTAGATACACTCCTTGGAGTGATCAATATGGGAGAACAGAAGGGCAGTGTTTGTACAAGGAGACAGCTGGGTGGGGGGCAGGTGGGAGCGCATGTCAGGGAAGGACACAGGAAAGAGGTTAACTATGCAGAGGAAGTGGGAAGAGAGCTGTTACACTGTGGAGAATGGCAGTCAGTGTCATGAAACAAAATGTGTTTGAACTGCTATATGAAAAATGAATTTGCTCTGTAAACTTTCCCCAAATCACAATAAAATTTTTTAAAAAAGAAAAATGTGGTTCAGGGGACTGCTTGCTATAGGAACACTGGGGACAGGTAGCCCAGGAGTGAAGGAGAGGAGGGACCTAAGAAGCGCCATGTACTTACTTATGTCTCAAGTCCTCTCCCCTTCAAACAAGCTACTGTGAAGTAACTATTCTTACCCATCTTTTACAAATGAAACTAAGTGCTCAAGGTCTCACAGCCAGAAGTGGCCTTATTCTGTGGCCTCTGGCACAAGAAGGAGACAGCGTAGGCAGGGGAGCTGTGATGGGGTCAGGCATCTGAGCTAGAGGGAAGGACAGAACTTTGCACTTGGAAAGCATTTCAGATCCCAAACATCGCTTCCCAACTTTCTTAGGCCCTTGACTCCTTGGAGAACTAGAAGCAAATTCCAGCCTCTCCCCAAAAACATACTTGCAGATCTAATTTGAAGGAGCTCACAGGTTCCTGAGGCAGGAGAGGGAAGACAGTGAGAATAAGCTCACATCAAGGGCTGGGTGGGACAGGGTCATCTGAGGTAGAGGTGCTAGGCAGCCCTGAGGGAGAGGGCAGATCTGCCAGATGTGCTTGGGAATGATGGGAGCTGCCAAATGTCTCCCACACTTGGTGGCAGGAGGAACTGGAAGCTGCTGACTGGCTAGAGAACAGTGAAAACACTAACTGGCAAGGGAAGGACTGCCGCCCACCCACCCTGACCCTCCCCAGACACCCAGCCAATATACATACAGCCCCCACCCCGACCCAGACCTGACTCACAGCTACCTGGCCAGAAGGCCAGCCACCAGTGGCAACCCTAGACTCCAAAGGGCACTGTACCCATCACCCTGGAGAACCATTTCCCCACCACCACCACCCTTCCCAGCCCAGGTCCCCTGAGTACCTGTCCTGAGGCTGGTGACTGGTTGTCATGGTGATAGCAGACCTGGTGCTGCCTGGCCGAGCACTCCCTCCCTCTGAGGCTTGCTGGAGGAAGAAGCAGTGAGAGGCTCTGTCTTGGCCCTGTTCCTCACAGGCCTCCGGACTTCAGATGGGAGGCAGGGCAGGCAGGAGACAGAATGCAGCGGGACCCCTCAGATCCTGCCCCTTGGGCTGCTCCACGTGGGCACTCTGCTCCCTGACCCCCAGCTGCTTGTCCTAGTGGGGCTCTGCTGCTCTGGCTCTATCTACCTGGCTCCTGGCCTGGCCAATGCCATCGCTATTTTTATCCAGCAGCTGCAGCCATTTGTAAGCTGGGAAACAGGAGGGTGGAGGGCAGAAGGGGGAGACGGATTGAGAGGGAGGGAAACACAGTCAAAGAAGGCAGGGAAGAGGATGAGGGGTCAGGGACAGTGACGACAGCAAAAGGAGGTAAACAGAGTGAAGCAGATAGAGTAAAGAAGACAAGCAGGACAGGAGGGAGTGTGCCGAGCAAATAGACCTACAGAGGAGCACTGGCACAAGCAGATGAAGACTGAGAGACCTAGTTAGAGAGGCCTCCCAGTCCTTCCATGCAGTCGCTCCCTGGGGAGCCCTGGGTCCATGGCTAAGGTGGGTTTTGAAGAGCCACTCCCCTGTTGGAGGCATCTGGCCCTCAGGCCTGTCAGTGGCACCTGAACCTTCCTTTCCAACTACTGCACAACAGCATCCTAGTTCCAGAACAGTTTTCCAGGAAAATATTTCATATTGGGTGTGGGGACCAAGCCCTTTCCATAATCTAGCCTGGCCCCTCCCAAATTCCCCAGCCCTGCCTCCAGGGTCACCCCTCCCCCCTCAGTTCCTCTCTGACTCAATCCCAGGCCCTTGTCTTCTTCCCTTTTCTGAGAAGGGCCTTGAAGGGAAGACTGCAGGAGTGGGGGGCACAAGCCTGACTAACAGCCGAGTCCCAAAGCTCCCAGCCTCCCTCTTCAGTGTCCCTCTCTTGTCCCTGCTTGCAGGGGGAGGCACCAGCAGATTAAACAGCTTTCCCATTGGATGGCATGGTAGGCCTGGTGGGCCTGTGCTGGTGCATTCCCCAAGTGCCAGCCTAGCTCTGGGGCCAAGTTATGCTCTTTAGGGTGTGAGGACAGGCTTTCCTGCCCTCCCCAGCCTGGCTAAGAACTCACCAGATACTTGTCAGCAGGATTGGAGCAGAGGGAGCCTGGGTAGGCCCCAGGAAGTGGTCCTAACTCAGGCTGAGGCTGCAGGTCTTGTCCGTGGGCTCCTGGGTGAGGGTCCAAAATGAAGAAGGTAGCACATGGCACATTAGGAGAGAACTCCTCAGGCCTCTCTGAGGGGGGGGAGCAGCAACATTCTGAGAAGGCTCACACACCAGGGAGATAAAAACCACCCCTGTTGCTTGTTAGATAAAAGATAAGGATGCTCAACAGGGGAGCTGCAGGGGGTGGGTAAAAGCCCAGGTGTCCCCTGAGACAAAGAGACTTTGTCTGAGATCTTCAAGGGGCTTTCCCACCCTCAACCCCTTTCTAGGCAAACTCCAGCCCTCCAAAGGCCTTCTTCAGTCTCCTAACCCACACCAGGAGGGGCAGGAAGGGGGGCACAGACCCACACACCTCCTGAGGGAGGCAGAGGGCTTCCTTCATTCATCACCCTTTCAACTGTTTACTGAGAACTTCTGCATGCCAGCCAGGCACTGGGGACAGAGTGGTGAATTACAGTATGTACATATTCTAGAGAGCTGGGGGCAAGAGGGCTCTGGTGTGTGTGTGTGTGTGTGTGTGTGCTGGAAAAGGCTCAGATATCAGAGTTCCTATTAGGTAGCAGGGAGGGGAACCCCCAGCTTCTCATCTCAGCATACCTGGTTCATCATCTCCTCAACCCCTCCCTTCTCCCTGGCCCCCAGGTAGGGTTCCTGAATTAAGAGCAGGGGTAGTTTCAAAACAGATGGGAGACTAGTGTAGAGTATCTCCCCTTCTCTCTCAGTAAAATCCAGCTTAGACTCAGAGAAGTATTTACTTCTGACCTCTCTCTGGCTCCTGTACCCCTGCTGTTTTCAGCAGTCCCCATCCTAGTCTTGGGCACAATTTAATTCCATAGACAGCTCGTTTCAACTCCACAGACAGCTCCTCCCCTCTCCCCTGATATTCAGTAGACCAGCCAAGGCATTTTGTTTTTGTCTGCCTTTGTACAGCAGATAAGACATAACCAGGGATATACATCTCAGAGCATCTGGTGTTCTCCAGCCATGCCTTAGTCTGCTGAAATATGGCTCTGGAAGTAGCCACTAAACTGGGCTCGTCCCACCTCCCAGCCCTTCAACCCGCCTCATGCACCTCGGCTTCTGGAAACACCCTTACAGTAGCATCAAACTCTCCACTCACCAGGATCCCATAACTCAAAAACCCACTGCCATTGAGTTGATTCAGACACATAGAGACCCTATGAAAAACTAAAAACCAAACTCACTGCCATCGAGTTAATTCCGACTCATACTGACCCCTATTGGGTTTCCAAGGCTGTAAATCTCTATGGAAGCAGACTGTCCCCTCTTTGTTCTCTGGAGCTGCTGTTGGGTTCCAACCACTGAACTTTGGTTAGTAGCAAAATGCCTTAACCACTACACCACCAGAGATCTTTATAGGGACTCTATAGGACAGTAGAACCGCCTCTTTGGGTTTCCAAGGTTGTAAATCTTTACTGGAAGCAGATGGCCTCATCTTTCTCCCAAGGAGTGGCTAATGGGTTCAAACTACCGACCTTTTGTTTAGCAGCCCAATGCTTTAACCACAGTGCCACCAGAGCTCCTTCGATCCCAAAGGGGATAGAACTACAGATCCTCCTCTTCCCTCACAACTACCCATCAACTAGTACTACATTGTCTCCATTGAACAGAGGCAGCTGAGATTCAGAGAGGTTGAGTCACTTGTCTAAGGTCACACACCAAATGAGGGCAGTTTATTCTAGGCTGCTTCTAGAGTGGTGAGGGAGGTATAAAGCCTGTTTCCTGGCTATCCCAGTTATTGGGAGGGAGGAGAATTCCGCTCCAACTGAGGGAGAAAAAATATGGTGGGGGTCAAGGTTGTCACCAGCCTGACATTAGTGTCACTTGTAAGGCATCTCCATTCCCCCATTACACACACACACACATACACACTCACCCCCCCCCTCCCGTGGGGCAGGCAGGATGGTAAAGAGGACAAACAGAAGGCCTGGAGATTACCGTTACCAAGAGGAGTGGACAAAGGGGTGGCCATGGGGTTGTGTAGAGGCCCCGACAAGTTTGAGGGGCAGGGATGGGACCAGCCTTGCCCACTGCTTCTTTCCCCCGGGAGGAAATCCCGGGATGTGTCCTTGTCCTGTGAATTAAGGAAAGGTTCTCTCTCTGGGAGTAAATGAGGACGCGCCCACAGAGAGGAGACCCAGGGACAAGAGTTCGGCTAGAAAAAGGTGAGGGTTTTTTAAGATAGCTCTCCGACCTCCATTCCGCGTCCTCCCCTTCCCCCCACCTGACCCCCCAACGCAGCCAGCGGCACGGCCCCTCCCCTCCACCAACAACAAATCGATGGCGACTAACCAACCACTCGCCTACCCCTGGCGGAGGTCAGCGCTGCGAACGGGGTTTAGGCCCGGTGGCCAGGCCACCCACACGTCGCTCGGGTCCCCTTCCCTGCACGGTTCCCCCGAGCCCCGGCCCGTCCGCGCCACGTGCTGCGCAGCTCCGCACGCTCCGCACCAGGAAGCAGGGCCCCCACCCAGGGTGTCCCAGCCGCGTAGCTGTCAGGCCCGGCCTCCCTTCCTCGTGGCTTCCCTCCTGCCTTCTGCCGCGGCAGTCCCAGGCTCCCGAGCCCGCAGCACCTGCTTGAGAGAGGGTCCTCCCGCGCTGAGGTCCGCGCGCTCTCTGGCGGCTTCCCGCGCCCGCTGGAGCATTCACCCGCCCTCCGCTGGGCCCGCCCCCGGCCCGCCCCCGGCCCGCCCCCGGGCCCCCCTCCAGCCCCCTGCAGCTCCACTCGCCCGGGACTGCTCTTGCCACCCCAACAGCGGTTCCTGACGCTCGAGGACCCCACCCTGGAGACTTTGCGCCCTTCAAGACCATCCGGTCCATACCTCGCCTTCTTATTTGCCATATTTGCCCCAAATGTGGCCTTTTGGGACCCTGCCACACCAACCCTCCTCCATCAAGGGGGCACCTCTGGAGAGTACTGCCTCCCCCTGTCTAGTCACTAGTCTTCCCCGCTGGGAGTATACCAAACTAGAGAACCAGTCTTTGGTTCACCCATGACAAATCCTTGGCTCAGACAAGTCCGGACGTCCCACTCCATCCCAGATGTTCCGTTATCCTCTCCAAATCCTGCTCAGGCTACTTTTTCTCCACAATGCACGTTTTTTCTTTCCAGACTCCCCTTTTCAGTGCCACCTTCTTCCTTTCAGACTTTTCCTCCTCTTCCTACAGGCTTGCTTCTGCCCCCTTCTCCCTGGCCGGATCCCTTCAATTTAGGACTACCTGTTGTTCTATGACGTGCATGGTGTGTCTGTCCTTTCACCTCTAACACATACAGACACAAATACCCACCACTCACCATTTTAACATGGAAGGGGATGTATGATGCTATATGTGTGTGTGGGGGTGGGGGCAGGTAGAGACACAGCCCTGAGTCCCCTCATGATTCACTCTTTCTAAATTCAGAACTTAGGAAAATTGAGGCACAGCTGGGAATGTGAAGAGAAGACAGGAACAGCCTTACATCCTGAAGTGAATCCTATTGTCCTTGAGAAAGTGGAAGCCTTGCTGAGCCCCACACCCTCTACTGGCTGAGAAGGAAGAGGTGGGCATGCCCAGGAGGTGGACGATCAGTTCCATCAAGTACCTCCAAAGGAGGGGAAAGGATTCCTTCTCTTTTTTTGTTGGGCAGTAAATCGGGGCACCAAGTGTATGGGGGCCCTACATCATCCTCAGTGCCAAAAGATGATCCAAAGCTAGAGAGGTCCTCAGAAGAGAAAATCCAATCCTGTCCCCTTCTGCACCAAAGCTACCCAAGGCACCAGTCCCCTGGAGAGGCCTCAGACACTAATTAACAATTAACAGTACTAACATCATAGGGATAAGCAGAGTCATACCCTGTCCCCAGATAGAAACAGACTGGGCCCTGGGGAAGGAGTAGCTTTTCTACTCAGGATCATGTGGCTCTCTCCAAGCTACTCCAGAAGGGACATTTACCCAGTCTTCTGGCTCCATGGCCTTTCTTAAACTCCCACAGAGACATGACACACCATAGTCCCCCAGCCTTAACTAAACACAGGCAGGAAGATGGGTATGGGTGGTATTTTCCTAGGCACTACCCCATAGCTTGTGGGTGGCTCCATGTCGGTGTCCACAGTCCCCTATTCCTGCCCTCTTGTTTGTCCAGTCTCTCTGTCTTCCTCTCCTAGCCCTCTTCTCCTGTCTTACTTCATCCCCGCCTCTCCCCCCACTTTGTTTTTCCCGTCTCTGGGCCTGTGGGGGTGACAGGCCTAGTGGTCAGACAGATCTGCCAGGCATGGCCAGACCTGTAGTCAGTGGCTACAGTTGTGTGCAAAGGGGGCTGAAAATGGAAGGTAACTGGTGGGAAGTGGTGAGGGTCTCCGGCCAGACTAAGAAAGACTAGTTCCTCTCCCCACCCCCGCTGGAGCCTGGCAGGCTCAGCGGATGGCAGCAGCCAGGGCTGTTATTATTGGAAAGATGCCCGTTTGGCACACACACCCTGCCTGGGCCCCCAGCCAGCACCCACACCTCTCCGGAGGAGCCTCCCAGGCAGAGATGGTTGCCAGGTGCCAAGGCCCTCTGCTGGACAGTCTCGAGAGCCCCAACTCACAAGGAGTTTTTCTAGCCAGCTCCAGCCAGTCCTCTTCATCCTGTGCCCAGTCTATAGCTCTTGTCTTTTCTGGGCTCCCTCAGGTCCGTGACACAGGAGTAGGGTGAGGTGGGGTGGGATGGGAAGGACTGGCCAAGCTGTACTTCTCTACCCCATGCACCTACCCTACTTGGGACTGTGGTTTGCCTGATTTCTCTTCCTCTTCTCCAGGCCCCAAGTGTGCCTCACCACCTCACACACTATTCCATGTCTCCTCAGGCCTGTGCCTCTCAGCTGTCACCAACTAACCATCTGTTTGCTGGAAGTGTGCATTTCAGCCTGAGGTTTGTCACCAGCACATAGCTCATAACCCTCTATATTTTCAGTTATGTTTGTTACTATATCTTCATGGCCTTGTAGCAGGGCAGGGACTAGGGACTCATCTGAAGTGCAAAATTTAAGGAGGTGCCAAAAATATCAGTCATTAAGATAAATAATATTTTAATGCAATATTTTAAGAAAGTCAACATTAATGCAAACAAAAAGGAAATCCATGATTAAAAAAAAAGTTTTAAATAAAGACAAGATGCAAGCCTCTCTGAATCAGACTCGCCTCATTTTCCTCACCCTATTCCTGGCCTAGGAGCCCTAATGGGCAATTGTAATCCATCAGCTGCTCCACAGAAGAACAGACCTGGCAATCTGCTCCCATAAAGATTAGCCTAGGAAACCCTACCCTATAGGGTCATTATGACCCCATCTTGTACAGGGTCATTATGAGTCAAAATTGACTCATCAGCACACAACAGTCCTGGCCTGGAGTCTCTGGGTGGCACAAATGGTAGCAGTTCACACCCAATCAGAGGCGTTTCAGAAAACAGTCCTGGTAATCTGCTTCCAAAAGTCACAGCCTGAAAACCCAGTGAAGAGTTCTACGCTGCACACGTGGGATCCCAGAGTCAGAATCGACTCTATGGCAACTAACAGCAATAGTCCTGTCCCAGCTTGGGGTGTGTACTCGAGGGTGAGTACAAGGTCAGGTGAGTACAAGTCATGAAGACTTAACTCTTAGTACACTAGGTCTGATAGCCTAATTTCTTAGACCTCTGCCCCCTAACCTCTGCATTGGTCTCTAACCTTGTGAGCATTGTATGAGTTGAGTGGTGGAAAGGCCATCATTTAACCAGACCAAACCCATTGCCATCAAGTCGATCCCTACTCATAGCCACCCCTATAAGACAGGGTAGAACTGCCCCATAGGGTTTCCAAGGCTGTAAATCTTTGCGGAAGCAGACTGCCACTTCTTTCTCCTGCACAGGCTGGTGGGTTGGAACCGCCCACCTTTCAGTTAGCAGCCAACAGCTTAACCATTACACAGCTCCCCTGTCATTTAACTACAGCCTTCAAAGTCTCAGAAATGGATCCCCTCCAGAATCTCTACTCAACTGATACCCCTACTCCACCTTGTTCCCCTATCCACCGCACCTCCCCCGTCAGGCCACTACCGAGGTCCACCCGGCTGGGGCAGCTACCCCATGCCCCTGCCTCAGCTCAGCGCGCACCTGCTGAGACTTCCCAGGGGGTGAAATAGAGTTGGGGGGGAGGGGCGAGAAATTCCTGGGCCAGTGGACCCCTGGCCCTCTTCAGGCCTCCTCACCTCGGGACCGTAGCCATGGCCGGAGAGCACAGCCGGCGCCGGCCTGACGGGCCTCCGGCTCGGCTGGCCGGAGTTCGGGCGGGCAGAGATGGGGAGCAGGAAGCGCTGCGGGAACCAGCTGGAAGGGAAGCCCGGAGCAATGGGAGGGGCCCGTCGGGCCCAGCCAGGTAGAGGCGGTGGACGCACCTTGGAGCGCCGGTGACTGGGAGGGACCGGAGTTAGGAGCTCAGAGATCCCGACCTCCTTCACTCTGCTCTTCCCCTGCTCGCCCCCCAGGCCGCCTTCCAGAGAGAAGCGAGCATGTGAACTGCCTGACTCCGGAGGACCGCGGGAGAAAGCAGACGTTGCTGAGGGGGGAGTCAGGGTTCTGGGAGAAAGCCCCGCAGGGCTCTGGTCTCAGTTCTTCCACTCCAACCCCCACCCCACCCTGACCCACACTTCTGCCAGGTGTGAGGACGGCCCTGTGATCGCGAAAGGGGCCTGTTTTCCTTACTATGCCCCTCAGAACCTAGAGCCCAAAACTCACTCTGGGAGAGAAGATTATTGCCTGGGAACAACAAACAAATTATCTGGAGGCTGGAATGCAAATATGTCTGACTACTCCTATTTGACCGCCAGGGGCCTCCGACTGGGAGGGAGAAATGATGATTTTAACGCCCATTCACCTCAGATCTTTGAGCCTGAATGTTCCTCAAAAACAAACAAACATACAAACAAACAAATGAAAAAAACCCGAAACTCACTGCCATTGAGTGCAGTCCACTCATAGCGACCCCCCAGTGGGTTTCCCAGGCGGTATATATTTACAGCGGTAGATTGCTCCATTCTCCTTCCGCGGAGCGGCTGGTGGGTTTGAGCCACCAACCTTCTGGTTAGCACTCAAAAGCCTTGGGCACCATGCCACCAGAGCTCCTGAATACTCCTCAGAGATGCACATTTCAACAATAGGCCCCTGGGTGGCTGCCTATAGAGTCCTTTGGCAAACAAATCTTCCTCTTCCCATTACCAACACCCCCTGAGAAGAGTCCTCAGGCTCTCTCAGGGACACTGCCCTCCCTACCCTGAACTGGCCACCCAATTTTTCTCCAAGAGAGACCGAAACCATGACTAGGTCAGTGTGACATACTGACTGAAGTTAGAAGAAAAACCTTCCAGGCAGTGAGGACTGAGATGTGAATGGGGTAGGTAGCAAAAGGACGCCTTGCAGCTGTCCTCAGCCCTGCACCCCCAGCTGCCTGGTCAGGTTAGACTGTGTTGCAGCACAGGAGTGTGGGTGACAAGACTTGGAAGGCAAGAATTCAAATCAACAAATATTTATTGAGCACTTATTGCATGGTAGGCTTTTGGAGCAGGTCTGCCTCCCTAAAGGGCACAGGTTCTCAGTATCTTAAAAGGAGGTCCTGAGTGCAGAAGGCAGACAGTTTGAATTCTAATCTTGCTTCTCAGCTAAATTGCCAGTTGTCCCTGGATTAAGCATTTGTCCTCACAGAACTTAATGTCTCCATTTGTAGGGAAAAAGTCAGTTCCTCTCTCTATTGAAGCCAGAGGTGATTAGGAGAGGTCTTTGGAGGAAGTGCAGAGCTAGAAAAGCCAACAATTAGTTTTCTGCTAGACACAGGGCATCCTTCCAGAAGATATTTCTGCTGAGCAGTAGGGAGGAGGGGGAGGGGCTCATGTCCTGGTAGGGCCCCCTCTCATACTTAGTCCCCCATTGTGTCTCCTGATGGTCAGTGATGGTGCCTGGCATGTCCTACTTCAAAAGAAAGCATTTCAATGGATACAGTTGCTGCCAGGACACGTGACCTCACTTTTGGGGGGCTAGCCTTTCCCTCCTCTCTGCGTGGGCCACTCTGGAGGCCTCTGCAGCGTCTGGTGGGTGTCTCTGGCTGAGGACAAACAGCAGACAGCCCAGCAGAGCCTCTCGAATGTCCTGGGAGCCCAGATGGCGGGCAAGTCGTCGCAGCAGGGGCAGGAGACGCTGGCGGGCCAGGCGGGCAGCGGGCAGTAGCAGGCGGGACAGCAGCCCTCGCAGCAGCAGCGGGAGCAGTGGGGCCGGCATGGCCGGGTCAGCGGCTGTGAAGGCAACCCAGGCTCTAGGCTTGCATCTTTCCTGCCCTACTCCCTCCTCATCTGGCAAAGACATGAGGTGGGCAGGATCCACGTCCTCCCCTCACCCCAGCTCACATATTTATATTCCCCAAACAGCAGTTCAGCAATCACTTGTGCTTGGCAGGAGGGTTCTCACCATTGTCCAAATGGGGAGACTAAACAAAGGGAACAGTCAAGCTGGAGCTAGGACCTGCATCTTGCCATTCCCATCCTCCAGGGTCTCCTACTATTCCCTGGATTCTCCCTTCCTCTAGTCATTCCTTCTTCATGCACACTCTCTGTCCCCCTGGCATCCCTCAACCCTTATCACTCAATCTAGCAGGAGCTCTTCCCCAGCCAAGTCTAAAGTTTCTTTCGAAGGCCCTTGATCCATCCTGACCTGACAGCCTTCCACCCCTTCCCTCACCTCTGATCAGAGGTAGCTCTCACCGGTGGTCAGAGCTGCTGCTCAAAATCAGTCTCTTGCTGGATTTGCCTGTAGAGGGGATAGCCTCACAGGATACAAAACAGGGCTGCCTCACCCAGCTCAGCTCCACCCATGACAACTTGCTCGGGTGGGGGGAACAAAGGAGAAGAGACAGCTGTGTTCTGGCACCTGCTATATTGAAGGGAGATAGCAGCTGGGCTGGGCCCCTCTTCTATTCTGAGAGGAGGGTAGAAGGAACATATACAGGAATTTTGACTGCTAGGTATGGGTCACAGATTAGGAACTCATACACTTTCTAATTGTATGACATTGGGCTGCATCCCCTGCTCTATTACCTTAGGACATCACTGGGAAGAGTAAGTAGAAGGGGACAATGTATGAAACATACATGAATCTCAGATGCAGTAAGCCTGCAGCCAATATTTACATCTCAATACCAGGCATGCCCAGAGTGGAGAATAGGACCCAGGTAGCAACGTGTGGGCCCCCTCCTGGGGGGTAAGAGAGTTGGAGGCACACTGCCTCTCATAGCTGGGCACAGGTGGACATAGTTGGACAGCACTCCCTCTCAGGGACAGGAAGAAGGATGCCCACTTCAGGACCCTCATTTCCACCCACTCTTTTTTTTTTTTTTTTTCTCCAGATGAAATGAAGTATAGAGACCATCTGAGTTTTTTATTTAAAAAACTTCATTCTCCTACTTCATACAATGGGTATGATTCCTGTCTTGCTGGGCTCAGATGAGATTGTTGTTGTTGTTAGGTGTCATCGAGTCGACTCCGACTCATAGCAACCCCTGTGTACACCAGAACAAAACACAGCCTAATCATGCGCCATCCTCACAATCCTTGCTGTATTGAGTCCATCGATACAGCCACTATGTCAATCCATCTTGTTAAGCTTCTTCCCCTTTTTCCCTGACTCTCTACTCAGATGATGTAATGGCCATAAAAGTGTTTTGTAAACTACAAACCCTTGGAAATATGATAATTTATCAACATCCCTATACCAGGCACCATTACTATCATCACTATCTTCATCACATCAAAGTTCTTGAAGAAAGAAAACTTACAACCTCAAAAAGGTCTGTTCCACTTCTTCTTGGAAGAAACAAAGGAGAGGATCTAGAGAGTAGATTTATATGCAGACTTTCCCTCCTCTTCCAGTTGCTTCCTGAGGAGGTGGGACAGCCATTTGCTATCCCAGGACTGTGAGTGGGGATATGTAGTGAGTACACACCTGTACCAAGCTTCAGAGTTCATTATTATCTCACTCAGTTCTCAGAGCCATTCTGCAGAACAGCAATTATGATGACCATTGTACAGATCAGAAAACTAAAGTTCAAGGTGATTAAGCAACTCGAGTCATATAGCAAATAAATGACCCCAAAACTGCCCCTCCCCTAGGTTTCCCAGTGGTAGCTGTTCTATCTAGTTACTCAGGCCAAAATCTTGGAAGTTATCCTCAAAATCCTCTTCCTACCACAGGCTACCACCTACATTAGTAAATCCTGATGGCTCAGCTTTTAAAAATGTTCAGAATCTCACCACTTCTCGTCAATGTTACCATTATTACCCTCACATAAGCATTCATCATCTCTCATTTAAAGTAATGTAGGAACTTCCTAACCGGTGTCTCTGCTTTTTCTCACACAGTAGCCAGAATGATCCTTGCAAAACATAGATCAGATCTGTCAAACCAGAGTTAAAGCCAAAGACCTTACTGTGTTATAGAAGGCCCTGGGTAATCTGGCCCCTTAACTTTCTGACTCTACTTCTAGTCCTTTCCTTTCTGACTCTGCTTCAGTCATACTGGCCTCCTTGCTGTTCTTTGATTGTGCCAGACATGTTTCTGCCTCAGGACCTTTGTATCTGCTATTGCTTCTGCCTGCAACACTCCTCCCTCAGGTATCCACAAGATTCCATCTCTCCCTTACTCAAGTCTTTGAACAAATGTTACCCAACCAGTCTGTTTATAAGTATACCCTCTACACACTCTCTTTTTGCCCCCTCCCTATCCCCCTTCTCTACTTTAGTTGTCTGCACAGCAAGTCATCATCTGACATGCTATTTATTTTACCTCCCATTTACTGGGCACTCTGGTGGCATAGTGCCTAAGGCATTTGACTGCTAACCAGAAGGCTGGTGGGTTTGAACCAGCCTTTGGAAGGAAGGATGGGGCAATCTACTTCCGTAGAGATAGTGCATTGGAAACCCAGGGCGTAATTCTGTGGCAGTGAGTGATCTTGTTTACTATCTGCCTCCCCCACTAGAATGTAAGCTGCATGAGAATAGGGACTTGAGTTCTTTTTTTGTATGCTACTGTGACAAAAAGGAGTGACTCCATTAAAGAAGCCTGTGGTGCAGTGGTTGAGCTCTCAGCTGCTAACTGAAAGGTCTTTGGTTCAAACCCACCAGTTGCTCCACGGAAGAAAGATATGGCAATCTGCTTCTGTAAAGATTATAGCCTTGGAACCCATTGGGGCAGTTCTATCCTGTTCTATAGGGTCATTATGAGTCAAAATCAACTCAGTGAAAAAAGGTTTGGTTTTTGGTGTCCCTGGTGCTTGGCAAAGGAGCTCTGGTGGCATAGTGCCTAAGAGATTTGACCGATAACCAGAAGGTTAGCAGTTCAAACCCACCAGCTACTCTGTAGAAGGAAGACTGGGTAATCTACTTCCTTAAAGATTTACAACCTCAGAAACCCAAAGGGGGTTGCTGTGAGTTGGCATCAACTTGATGGCAGTGAGTTTGGTTTTGGTTTTTGAGAGCTTGGCAATAAACATTTATCATAAGAAGGAATAAATGGAGTATCTATAGAGTGATCCAAACTTGGGCCTGCTTGTACCCAAAGCCTATCCTGAACCCTTCAGTACATGCAGCCCCATGGCTCTATCAATCCCAAACACTCTCAGGAACCTGTTTCTCAGGTCACACCAACAGCCCTCAGAAGACGTTTGGATCACCTTTCAGCCAAACAATAGACAGGCCTATAAAGAGAAAAATAACTAATACAGCAAGGAATGTACCCCTCAGAACAGTCAACCGTAGGAGACCAACAGGGCAGCATTTGACCAAAAACAAAGCTCAGAAAGCAGGAAGGGGAAGGGAAAGAAGGACAAATGGAAATGGGGAAACCCATGGAATAAGTGGTAAGAGGGCTGTTATGTTGAGGAGATTGCAACTAATGTCACGAAACAAAATGTGCATAAATTATTGAATGGGAAATTTATTTGCTCTGTAAATTTTCACCCAAACCACAATTAAAAAAAAACAAAGACACTTGGAGGGGAGGAACTGATCACACTGCCCTGGTGAAGAGACCCACCCAAGTGGGAGAAGGTTCAGGCCCAGAGGAAACTGCAGAGGACCCCCAACAAATGTTCCGTACAGATCTCTGGTTGTCATTGCTGAGACCTTGGGTAAGTCACACCCTACTCTTTAGAACCTCAGTTCCAAAGCTGTGGAAGTAAAGGAAACAGGATGCTTGCTCTGGTAACAATGGGGACTCTGGGGGAGGGGAGTGTTAGGAAGAGAGGGGGGAGGGGCAGTAGCTGGGTCTAAGGAATCTATCCAGTCTTAGTTTACTCTCTTTCTCCCTACCCCTTCCTGAGATTAACTCCCCTCTCCACTCCTCCCATCCCCATCTCACACTAACCTTCCCACCCACCTCAGACCTGTCCCAGATTCCCGAGGAAAACCGAGAACTCTACTAATGATGTCCTGAGCCTTTCCAAGAAAGATAACCATCCTCTCTGGCAGCAAAACTGCCACTAAGCAATTTCTTCCAGATCCTGGTTTAACTTGAGTAATGAGTTCTCCCTGTACCTTCCGCCTTCCACCTCCTGACTGTGAAAGGAGGGGCTAGGCCACTTTGAGGAAACTAGACAAACTTCAATTTCCTCAAATTCTATTAAAAAAAAAAAATGTCTGGATTTCAACTTGTGACACTAAGGACTAAGGACTGTGGACTGGGTAGAAAGTGACTCTTTGTATCCTCTTCCCTACCCATTCCCCAGACCCTCAGTACCATACATGTGTGCATTCTGGGGACTTCCGTCACCCCACTGCCACCCACATGCATATACAGCTGTCAGTTAATTAGGCCGTTACATCCATTCCTCACTTATCCACATGGTCAGGTTCCAAAGACCAGACTGTTATGCAAAAATCGGCATTGTGCAAAAATAGGGAATATCCACATCAGATCACAAAATGGAGGGTGATTACATTATTATTATGTTATTGTTGTTATTAGGTGCTGTTGAGTTGTCTCTGACTCATAGCGACCCTATGTACAGCAGAATGAAACATTGCCTGGTCCTGCACCAGCTCCACGACCCCTGCTATACTTGAGAGCATCACCGCAGCCACAGTGTCAATCCATCTTGTTGAGGGCCTTCCTCTCTTTCATCGATCATCCACCTTAAAAAGCATGGCCTCCTTCTCCAGGAAATGGTCTCTTCTGACAACAACATTATTACAAAAAAATTTAAGCCTCGAGTTGCAATATTGAAAGATTAAATGATTAAATGATGCAGGAAGCATAAAAAGAAGATGTAGGGAATACACAGAATCATTGTACCAAAAAGACTTGGCCAATCTTTGTCCATTTCAGGAGATACCCATTTATTATATAACTGCCAAATTACATCTTTACATAACTACCAAGTCCTGAGAATCATGGCCCAGCCAACCTGACACATAACCTTAACCACCACTGCCAGAGTTACTCTTGCCTCACACCATGACATTTGTTACTGCCAGACATACATTGGCAATGGGCAAAATAGTCAGATAGTAGATTTTTTTACTATATCGTAAATATGAAATGTCAGATGAGATAGTAAGTGTAGGTGCAATGTTAATAATAAACATTGAATACCTTCTGTATGCCAGGCCTGTGTAAGGTGCTGAGGACACAGTGATGAGCAGACTCACCAAGAGTGGACCCATGACTTGCTCTTGAGAGCAGGAGTAGACCAACATGCAGATAGCTAAACCACAGATGAGGCGGTAAGAACATTAATGATTCTTACCAGATGCAGAAGCATTTCTCCTCTCAAGGACCCCAAGGCACTCTACAATGTGTCCTTTGCCTCTGTTGCTACCTGTACAGGTGGTTTGAAGTGCTTCTGCATTAGTCACTCAGACCTGGATCACATCCTGGCTCTGTGACCCTATCTCAGGGCCACTCTGGGTACTCAAGCAGTATATTCAGGTATAGACTGCAGAGTTGAGGGTGGTGATATCCACTTAAAACACAATATAAGTGGCATCCTGTGAACTTGTGTTGTGTACTGGCCTTCCTATATAAAATGTGAATTATGGTACTACCCACTTCTGACAGGATTAAAAGATGGAGAGAAGGCCAGGCCCAGAGCTTGGTTCCTAGAACAGTAAGCATTAATTTCCTTCCTTTCATCTTTTTGGGCTTTATGCCCCTGGTGGCACAATGTTGAAGTGCTTGGCTGTTAACCTAAAGGTCTGCAGTTCAAATCCACCAGCTACTCCGTGGAAGAAAAGACTGGGTGATTACTTTCCACAAAGACTAGAGCCTAGGAGACCCTATGCGGCACTTCTACTCTGTGCTATTTGGTTGCTGTGAGTCAGAATCAACTCGACAGCACACAACAATAATGGGCAGTGGTTGCTCAGTTATATATCAGTGATAAAATTCTCACCTTCCATTCAGGAGACCCAGGTTCAGTTCTTGGCCAATGCACCTCTTGTACAACCACCACCTGTCTGTCAGTGGAAGCTTGCATGTTACCATGACACTGAATACATCTCAGTGGACTAGGAAGAAAAGTCTGGCAATCTACTTTCAAAAATCAGCCAATGCAGAAGACATGAATAGACACTTCACCAAGGAGGATATTCAAGCGGCCAACAAACATATGAAGAAATGCTCACGATCATTAGCTATTAGAGAGATGCAAATCAAAACAACAATGAGATACCATCTTGCTCCAGCACTAGTATCAAAGTTCAACAAGACAGAAAATAACAAATGCTGGCGAGGTTGTGGAGAGACTGGGACTCTCATACACTGCTGGTGGGACTGTAAAATGGTACAACCATTGTGGAAAGCAGTATGGCGATTCCTTCAAAAGTTGGAAATACAAATACCATTTGACCCAGCCATCCCATTACTAGGTATATACCCTAAAGAAGTGAGAGCCATAACAAGAACAGATATATGCACGCCAATGTTCATCGCAGCACTATTTACAATAGCCAAAACTTGGAAACAACCTAGATGTCCAACAACTGAGGAATGGATAGCCAAACTTTGGTACATTCACACAATGGAATACTATGCAACGCTAAAGAATAATGTAGAATCTGCAAAACACCGCATAACGTGGATGAACTTGGAGGACATTATGCTGAGCGAAATAAGTCAGTCACAAAAGGACAAATATTGTATTAGTCCGTTATTGTGAAAGTTAAGGAAAGGTTTATATATTGGAGGACATTTTCTTTGTTGGTTACCAGGGGTGGGAGGGAAGGGGAGGGAATGCTGTTAGATAGATAGAGATAAATATTGATTTGGGTGAAGAGAAGGGCAATGTACCAAATGTGAGTGACCAATATGGCAGCATTGAGGATGAGAAAGACAGAGAGAGTTACATGGGCAGTACAAACAACAAATATGAACCCCTTTGCAAATACAATACTGAGTTGTCAATGAAAGCAAACATGGGTATAGGGACGGATAGATGGGTGAACAAGCTAAACAATTATGTATGTCTAAATGGAGAGTGTATCCAAGATCATATGCAGGGTTGGCAGACAATGGGCCTCTCAGGGTGCAGAAGAATATGAAGGGATGGACACTGGGAGGAGGTAACTATGGGGAGGAAGTGGGAGGGGAGCTGCTGCATTGTAAATTTTGGTCAATGACATGAGACAAAGTATATGTGAACTGCTGTATGAAAAGTGAATTTACTCTGTAAATCTTCACCCAAATCCTAATTAAAAAAAAAAAATCAGCCAATGAAAAGCCTGTAAATTACATGGGGCTGCTATGACTCAGGGGCTGACTCAATGGCAGTTAACAATAATGCCCTAAATGTGAAGTAAACCTAATTGGTTTGCTCCTTGAAGGCCTGATATGAGGCACCTGTGGCTCATAGCAGTCACTTAGAGGGATGCTGGGACTCAGTTAAGACATACAGAATTGGTGGAGGCTTGAGTGCTGGCAAGGTCCTGGCCTTGTCATGTTCACTGTCCTGCTGTCCTCTCTGGGCATCAGCACTGGCCTGGATCCCTTCCCAATTGAGGGAAGTTGAGGATCATGTTGACCTATAAATAAGGAGTTCTGAGAGGGAGGCCTCACCAACAGTAGGGAGCCCCTAGGGCACTATTGGCCAGGAGTGAGTGCAGAGGCCATGTCAGAAACCTGAGGGGGCCAGGTAGCAGTCCCAAGTGTGGACCTGAGACTTGAATATGGTGACAACAAGAAAACACTTTATGATCTGTAGCTCCTCTCAGGTAAGGGATCATGCACTTTGGAGGGATGCCACCCTTACCCATGCCCACTGTTCCTCTGCTACCAACTCCAGGGAATGATAGAACCATGAATAGGCAATTGGACAACAGAACACACACTAGACATGCTTGTAACACTTGAATAGAATCAGTCAGGGCACCAAATGTTAACTGAAAGAGTACCTGCAGCTGACAGGTGGAACCCCACCCTATCCAAGAACAGTTGTTCTGGCTGGGAGGAGAAGGGCTGAGAAAGGGGCAGTCTGGCCTGTATAGAATGCAGACCATTGTTCACACTGAAACAGCTGTTATTCACCCCAGACTCAGCTGACAGGACTCTGGGGGAAGGATGGAGCCCTACGCGCTCTGGCAATTCCTGACCAAAGCAGTCAGTTGTTGGGGCAGGACAGCTGCTTCCCTGGACAGTGGGAGGGAGTGGGGATGAGCTAAGGAAGGGGAAAGGGAAGGACATGCCGAGCATATTCCATGTGGGCAGAGAGCAGCAAAAGCCATCATGCCTCAGGAATAAATCTAACAAAGACTGGGGAAAATCTCAATGAGAAATGAACAGATTAGATTTTTTTTTTTTTTTTATGAAAAAGAAGACCTCAATACATAGACAGAAGTGCCAAGGTAATGGTCAGGAAAGTACCATATTAGGGTTGTGGTTGTTGGCAGTTGCCATTGAGTTGGCTCCAATTTATGGTGATATAATGTATAAGAGATCAAAGAATTGCTCAGTCCTGCACCATCTCCGTGATATTTGGTGCTGGACCAGGCAAACTTTCATTCTGTTACATGTAAGGTCATTGTGGGAGTTCAGTCTGTGTGTCAGCTTGGCTGGGCCTAGTTGAATGGCTGGGCAGCTGGATGTAGTATTCCCCATCGTGAGACTGGTAATCAACTCCATGGTGGCATCTACTGTGAGCAGCTGAGTAGCTGCCTTAGGGAATGTGGTCTGCATTCCATATAAGCAGAAGCCTTGGGGAATGGTCTCTAGCTTATGGCATGCTTGGACCCTGCATGTAGCCATGTTGTTGTTCAGCAGCAGCCTGCCATACTCTGCCAACCTTGGGACTTACAATGGACTTAAATTAATGGCTTGCCATGTGGTTTGGTAACATTGGGACTGTGCCTTTTTACTTGTCAGCCTCAGCAGCCAGCAGCTGTCTGAGTGAAGAAACAAACACCTGTAGCTCCAGTGGGCCAGAAGCAGGAGGCAGAGCTGGACACCAAGGTTGAGGGGCTTTCTTTCACCCAGCCCCCAGAGCCTGGCACTTTGAACTTGGACTTAAAGCCTCTGAACTGTAAGAGAGTAAACTCCTGTTTGTTAAGGCCATCCCATTTGTGGTATATTTTTGTCAGAGTGGCACTAGGTAACCAGAAGAGTCATATAACATTGAGTCCCTTGTTGTGGCTATAACCATGTTATAAAGATGTTAGTTCTCTCCAAATTAATCTAGAATTTTAATGCAATCCCAACTAAGAACCCAACAGTGTTTTGTTTTCTTTTCTGTAATTAGGCAAGCTCATCATAATATTTATGTGGTGGGGAGAGAAAAAAAAAGGATCAAGAATAGCCAAGTCAATACTGAAGAAGAAAAAGAAGAGGGGACTGGTCCTATAGGATACTAACCTGGTAATATGGGAATTAAAACAGTGTGGTAAGAACAGACACAGTGACTAAAGAACAAAATAGAGAGCTTAGAAGTGGACCCAACAATAAAACTCACTGCCATCAAGTCGAATCTAACTCATAGCGACCTCTTCTTGGGTCTTCGAGGTGGTATCTCTATGGAAGTAGATTGCCCAGTCTTCCTTCTGAGGAGTGACTGGTGGGTTTGAACCTCCAGCCTTCTGGTTAGCAGTCAAATGCCTTAGGCACTACACCATCAGAACTCTCAGACTCTATAATATATGGGACAAATGTCATGTAACAAAATGTTTATAAACTGCTGTATGGGAAATGAATTTGCTCTTTAAACTTTCACCCTAATTCACAATTAAAAAAGAAAGAAAATATGGGACAAAGGGGAACATTGCTGGTCAGTGGAGAACGGACATACAGGATCAGACATGGGACTGGGACAGTCAGCCATCCATCCACAAGGGAAAAGGAAAGATCTGCTCTTCCGTACACCAGCTATAAAATAAATTCCAGGGGCATTGGCCATATATAAAAAGTAAAACTATAAAATATTATAGTTGATCTTTAGGAATTTGGGGTAGTAGAGAATTATTTGATTTTTTACTAACTTTTTGTTATGGTAATTTTCAAAATTACACAAAAATATAATAGTATAGTAAATTCCCATGTGCTCATCACCAGCTTCAACAATAATTGAATATTCTCAAACATTCCTAATCTCAAAACATACTATAACTTTTGGTTAACAAAAGATATCATAAACAAAGTGAAAAAACAATGCCCCAGAGACTGGGAGAGGAAATTAAGAAGAATATGAAGAGGCAGTTTGGGAAAAGAAAACATGAGGACCCACAAATGTGAAAAGTTACTGAACACCAGCAAATGGGGAAATGCAAACTGTATCAAGAAAGAACTACCATTTCACACCTCTGGCAAGTGGACATTCATCAGTACTGGTTGTTACTGTTAGGTGTCATTGAGTCATTCTTGGCTCATACTCCCAATAGGCTTTTCTAGGCTGTAATTTTTTTTTTTTTTATTAGGATTTGGGTGAAGATTTACAGAGTAAATTCACTTTTCATACAGCAGTTCACATATAC
>NW_006921621.1:14001228-14018133 GCF_000298275.1 Orycteropus afer afer
GCAAAAGGGTTCATATTTGTTGTCTGTACTGCCCATGTAACTCTCTATGTCTTTCTCATCCTCAATGCTGCCATATTGGTCACTCACATTTGGTACATTTAGGCTGTAATTTTTATGGAAACAGATTGCCAGGTTTCTACCCTGGAGCCCACTGAGTGGATTTGAATAGCCAACCTTTTGGTTAGTAGCCAAGTTCTTGATGTGTGTGTGCCACCAGGGTTTATTATTATAGGAAGGAGAGTTAAATGGCATAATCATTTTGGAGGGAAAATGTTAACATTAAAAAAAAAATCAATCAATGTAATATACCACATTAATAGAAAAAAGGAAAAGAACCACATGATTATCTCAATCTACACCAAAAACATTTGACAAAATCCAGTACCCGTTCAAATTAAAATACTCAGCAAGCTAGGAATATAAGGGAAATAAATTCCTCAATATGATAAAGGGCACTTATGAAAAACCCACCAGAAAAAACAAAACTAAACTCACTGCCATCAAGTCGGATCCCACTCATAGCAAAAACCCCACAGGCATGGTTCTTCTCAATGGAGAAAGACTGAGAGCCTTAAGATCAGGAATAATGCAAGGATGCACACTCTCACTACTGCTATTCAATATTATACAGGAAATTCTAGGCAGAAATCAGGCAAGAAAAAGAAATAAAAGGTATCCAAATCAAGGAAGAAGAAGTAAAACTATGTTTTTGTAAGTGATATGATCCTATATATAGAAAATTCCAAAGAACACATGAGAAAGCTACTAGAGCTAATAAAGGTATTGAGCAGTTGCAGGGTAGGAGGTTAACCACAGAAATTAGTCAGGTTTCTAATACATCAACATTGAACATTCTGAAAAGGAAATTATAAGGAAACAATTGCATTTACAATAACATCTAAAAGAATACAATACCTGCAGTGCAGTGAATTACTTGATGTGGCCCTTCTAGCAATTTGTGACTCCCACACAATGATTGGGTGCGACTATGCAAATAATGTGCTTGTGACCCACCAGTGGGGGATTGGACAGCTTACTGCTAATGCAAATAAGGTATATGGAACTGTGATGGTTAAGGTTATGTGTCAGCTTGACTGGGCCATGATTTTCACTGGTTTGGCAGTTATGTAATTTGGCAGTTACATAAGATCTTCCATTTTGTGAGGTGCCTCTATGCCAGTGTTTATGGTTCCATTGGGGAGTGAGTTGTCTGTTATGTTAATGAAGCAGGATTAAGGTGGAATGTGTCTTGAGTCATGACCTTACTACAGGGTATGATTCAAGTCACCACCCTTACCCCAGTCACCACACTTCTCATCTTTATATTGCCTTGCTCAGCTAAGGGGAGTTCCCTTGAGGGTGTGGTCTGCATCCAATATATATGAATGCTCTGGGAAAGTTCTCTCTCTTGCCCTGGACCCTGTATCTGGCTTGTCATCATCTGACCTCTGGCTCTTGGAACCTGAGCCAGCAGCTTATCATCCGATCTAATTTGCCAGCTTCTGCAGCCTTGTAAGCTAGCAGCCTGTCATCTGACCTGCCAATTTGGATTCATCAGTCCCTGCAACCATGTGAGTCAGGAGAAGCCTCCAGACTGACACCTGACCCATGGACTTGGGACTTACCACTCTCCACAACTGCGTGAGTCATTTCCTTGATGGCTCGTGAGTTCTGTGAGATGTTACAGCAAATCACAGAACACAAAGACAGGAAGGAGTACTGAAGAGAGGAGGAAAATTGATGTTAGAGATTATGGAGTGTACAAAGTTGGACATTTGGGATATCGTTAACCTCTACCTTACAGGAATCAGCTTTGTGCTGATCCTTCTAAAAGAAATTATTCTTACAATATGTAGAAATAAATTTAACCAGGAAAGTTAAAGATTTGTATGCTGAAAACTATAAAACATCACTGAAATAAATTGAAGATGACTTAAATTAATGGAAAAACAGTCTGTATTCATGGATTGGAAGGCTAATATAGTTAAGATGCCAAAGCAATCTGTAGAGTCAATACAATCTTCATAAAAATTCCAATGGCCTTCTTTGCAGAAATGGAAAAGCCAACTTCCAAAGTTATATGGAACTGCAAGGGGCCCCAAATAGCCAATCAATCTGAATAAAAGATGAACAAAGTAGGAGTACTCCTATTTGCAAACATTCCTAATCTCAAAACATACTATAGCAAGCTACAGCAATTTCAAAACAGTCTGGTACTGATATAATCATAGACATATAGACCAATGGAATAGAATTAAGAGTCCAGGAATAAACCCACACATCTATGGTCAATTGATTTTTTATAAGGGTGTTAAGTCCTTTCAACGGGGAAAGATTAATCTCTAACAAATGGTGCTGGGACAACTGGATGTCCACATGAAAAGAGTAAAGCTGGTTCCATACTGCACATCATACATGAAATTTAATTCAAAATGGATCAAGGACCTATATAGAACAACTAAACCATAAAACTGTTAGAAGAAAACATAGGAGTAATGCTTCAGGATCCAGTTTGAAAATGGATTCATAGATATGACACCAAAAGCACAAGCAACAAAAGACAAAATAGATAAATTGGACTTCAGAAAAATTAAAAACTTTTGTATATCAAAAGACTTTTTGAATTAAGTGAAGAGACAACCTACAGACTGGGAGGAAATTTTGGGGAACTGTATATAGGATAATAACCATAGTATATAAAGGATGACTACAACTCAACAACAAATAGACAATAACCTGATAAAAAATTAGGCAAAGGGCTTGAATAAACATTCCATCAAAGAAAATGTACAAATGGTCAATAAACATCTGAAAATATGCTCAATGTCATTAGTCATTATGGAAATACAAATCAAAGCCACAGTGACATACGACTTCATCCCTGCTAGGATGGCTATAAAACAAACAAACAAACAAATGGAAAACAGCGGGTGTTGGTGAGAATATAAAGAAATTAGAACCCTCATCCTTTGCTAGTGGAAGTGTAAAATGGTGTAGTTACTATGAATATTTGACAGTTTCTCAAAAAGTTAAACTTAGAATTATCATATGATCCAGCAATTCAGCTCCCAGGTATATTATCCAAAAAACTTGAAAGCAGAGACTCAAACAGAAACCTAAACACCAATGTCCATTGCAGCACTATTCATAATAGTTAAAAGGTGGAAACAACCTGTCCATCAACAGATGAATGGATAACCAAAATGTGGTATGTTCATACAATGGAATATTACTCAGCTGTAAAGAGAAATGAAGTCCTGATCCATGCTACAACATGGACAAACCTTGAAAACACTATGCTGAGAAAAATAAGTCAGTCACAAAGGACAAACACTGTATGATCCCATTTATATGAAATATTTAGAATAGGAAAAAATAGACCAAAGTTCTTTAGTGGTTACCAAGGACAGGAGGGGAATAGAGGTCATCACTTAGTGGGCACTGAGTTTCTATTTAGATTGATAGAAAAATTTGGAAATGGATAGCAGTGATGGTTGCATAACACCATGAATGCAATTAATATCACTGAACTATACAGGTTAAAAATATTGAAGGGGCAAATATACAGTATATATTTTTACCACAATTAAAAAATAGAAACAAAAACATGATGTTGACTGAAAAAAGCCATGTGGCAAAGGGATATATAAAATTTAAAAACACACTGGATTGAACTGCGTTCTCAAAAAGAAAATTGGAAGTTCTAGTCCCTTACGGGGAGCTTTGGTGGCGCAGTGCCTAAGGCATTTGCCTGCTAACCAGAAGGCTGGCGGTTCAAACCTACCAGCCACTCCTCGGAAGGAAGGTTGGGCAATCTACTTCTGTAGTGATATGACCTTGGAAACCCAAGGAGGGGTTGCTATGAGTAGAATCTGACTCTGCAGTGCGTTTGGTTTTGGTTAGTCCGTTACCATAAATCGAGGCTTTCTTTTGTTATGTTAATGATGTCATTTATCAGAACAGAGTGGGTTATAAATTTAATCACTTTTGAGCAGTCTCATAAAAGGAACAAAATAGACACTGTAGTAATGTCATGGCAGGTAACCACTCGGAAAGGGATCAAAATTTGAGGCCCTGGATAGAGTGGGAGAAAAATGTTGAACAAAACTCAAAATTATAAAAAAGAGCAGGTTACTGGTCTGATAGAGACTGGTGAAACCCCCGAGACTATAGCCCCTAGTCGTCTTTTGGGGCTGGAATCAAACTCACTCCCTTGGTTGAACTTCCAGTCAAACAATTATCAGGCTATAAGGACAACCAACCACCTGCGATCAGAAGGGCAGCATTTTCACAGGGAGAAAGCTCAGAGGGCAGGAATGCATAGGAAAGAAAGATGTAGGGAAAAGGGAACCACAGGCAGGAAGTAAGAAGAGAGCTATTACATTGTGGGGAATTGCAGTCAATGTCATGAAACAAAATGTGTATGAACTCCTGTATGGAAAATGAATTTGCTCTGTAAACTTTCACCCAAATCACAATAAAAAAAAACTTTGAAAAATGGCATGGCAAGGGCACGCCACCTTTTAGTCTAACTTCATGAGAGTGAGGAGAATCATTATCAGCATCAACAGCTCAAGGCTGATTGCTGAGGCAGAGGTCAGACGTACCTCCACCTGCCAACATTTTTACCAATTCTGACACCAGCTGCCCCTCCTCCCACTCTTCTACTTCTCTGCTGGGTTTAAGAATTCATTACAATGGTCACACAGAACTCACAGACCATACTCACAGTTGTGGAGTCTATTACGGAAGTATAAGTCACAATTCAGGATCAGGAACAACTCAAGATATGGTTCTTCAGTCAGGACAGCTTCTGGTCTGTGACCACAGGCAGGCCTCTCAGCCTCTTGGCCCTCAGCCGCTCAGGCTTCTTGGGGCCTCTTGGGCTGTAAAACTTGCTCAGGCAAGTGTCACACAGTTTTTACCTCACCAATAAGTCCCCAGAGGCACCTCACTCCACCAGCAAGCATCCTGTCCGAAGGCACTCAGCTCTGGGTCCTCAAACCTACCTCCTCCAAGTGCCTGGAGGCACTCTTGCTTCACCAACAAGCCTCCTGCCTGAGGTGTTCAGTTTTCTAGTTATGTGTGCTGGAAAGTCCACCACGGCCGTCTCCTGTTGATTTCCTGGTTCTGCTGCCTCTGTTGCCACTGTTTCTCTGCCTCTGCTTCTTGTAGTCTCTGATTTTACAGTTCTCTCTCTGTCTCCTGGGTCTAGGAGGTTCTCAGCTCAGGGATCCTGGGTTCAAAATATGCGCTCCACTCCCAGCTCTTCTTCTTGGTGGTAGTGAGGTCTATCCTTCCAGCCTCTGGGATGGCTCATTTTAAGCCTAGTGGGATGGCAAAACTGACCAATCCCCTTATTAGGAGTCTACATAGATTTGCATGGTTCCACCCCCACAAAAGTGACCTGTACTTAAAAGAGACCAGGTTTGTTGGTCTGATAGAGCCTGGTGAGACCCCTGAGACTATGGCTCCCGGTTATCCTTCAGGTCTGGAACTGAATTCACTCCTGTGGCTTTCAGCCAAACAATAGACAGGTATATGGGGTGAACATTTATATCAGGTAGATATATTCATTGGAGCAATCAGTAGTGGGAGAACAGAAAGGCAGTGTCTGCACAGGGAGTGCATGGGAGGGAAGGACCCAGGGAAGACGTAATTCCAGGGAGAAAATGGGAAGAGAGCTGTTATATTGTGGGGAATTACAGTCAATGTCATGAAACAATGTGTATATGAACTGCTGTATGGAAAATGAATTTGCTTTGTAAACTTTCACCCAAATCGCAATAATGATTTAAAAAAAGAAAAGTGCCAAGTACCTTATTTGCATTATTAGCAAGTTGTCCAATCCCCTTCGTGGGCCACAAACACCTTATTTGCATGTTGTTGTTGTTGTTGTTATGTGCTGTCGAGTCAGACCCGACTCATAGCGACCTCTCCTTGAGTTTCTGAGGCAGTATCACTATGGAAGTAGATTGCCCAACCTTCCTTCTGAGGAGTGGCTGGTGGATTTGAACCGCCAGTCTTCTGGTTAGCAGTCAAGTTCCTTAGTCATGGCCCCACCCAATTATTTGGTGGGAGTTACAAGACCATGGTAAGAAAGGCCATATAAAAGTGGCCCGTTGTACCATAGATACAGAGATAGATACACAGGAGGAAGATGACTTTTGAAGACAAAGGCAGATAGATGTATCTACAAGTCTAAGAATACCAAGGATTTCTGACAGCTACTAGAAGCTTAAACAGAAAAAGAAAGACCTTCCTGTAATAGAGTCCCCACTCTGAATTCAGATTCCAGTCTCCAGAACTGTGAGGAAATAAATTTGGGTTCCTTAGAGCCACCCATTTGTATTTTTTATGACAGCCCTAGGTAACTGAAACACACATGAAGCAATACTATCTATAGCAAAACCTGTGAAAGCCAGAATCTGGGTAAAGCAGAAACCTGTCAGAGAAGGAAAATGCAAATATTTTCCACTTATAGAGAGTGATAGAAACATGGTAAGCCTCCCTGTCAAAGGTGGAAAACTTGCAAGACCCAGAAAAACAAGGCAGTCCAGTTAAGTTTGGCTCTCACAGGTTTCAGTGTATTGTTTGGATACACACACATGTAGTAAAGTAGAAACCTGGCTTAGATGGACACTAACTTCAGGAGAGTGACTCTCTCTACGAGAGAAGGGACAGATGGAGGGAGTTATAGCTTTTCCTGTAATGTTTTGTTCCTTTAAACACTTCTTTTCTTAAGGAGCTCGGTGGGGTAGTGCCTAAGGCATTTGACTGCTAACCAGAAGGCTGGTGGTTCAAATTCACCCACCACCCCTAGAGAAGAAGATTGGGCAATCTACTTCCGTAGTGATACCGCCTCAGAAACCCAAGTTGGATTTGACTTGACGGCAGTGAGTTTGGTTTGGTTTTGGTTTCCTTTGGAAACTAATTGTGGCGATGGTTGCACAACATGATGAGTGTAGTTAATGTTACTGAGTTGTGCATGTAAAAAATGTTGACATGCCAATTATTTTGTTATAGATGTATTTGGAGTTCCTGGGTGGTGCAATGGTTAGTGTGCTCAGCTGCTAACCAAAAATTGGCAGTTCTAATCCACCCAGACGTGCCCTAAAAAGAAAGACCTGGCTATCTACTTCCAAAAAATCAGCCACTGGAAGTGCTATGGAGCACAATTCTATGTTGACACATATGACATCGCCATAGACACTTACCACAATTAAAAAAAAAAAAAAGTTGAAGAAAGCTGAAAGAAATATGGCAAAATGTTAACATCTATTTAATCAGGGTGGTAAATATACAGAAATATTGTTATAATATTTGCTGTCCTTTTCTGCATTCTGTTCTTCTTCTGCATTCGAATATCTGTTTAATAGTAGAACACTACTATACTCCCTAACCTCTGGTCTCTTTCTTTGGATCTCCCTCACTCTTTTCCCTCCCTGCCTTCCACATATTTCTAGCCCCACAGAAATAAGGGCAGTGCAGCCCAGCAGGTTAGAGAGCATAGCAGGCCTCTTGTTTCTAGCTCTCTCCCTTAAGGAACATCCTCTTTTCTGTCCTCAGTCTTCCTTAAGTATCCAGAACTGGTCCCTTTGTGTCCTCCTTCTCTTCCCCAGACTCACAGGGAGGAGTTGGTATTCTGTGTCAGGGATCAGGAAGTCTAGGATGAAGCTGAGGAAAGGAAACAGGAAAGACAAAGGCAGGAGGCCAAGGAGAACTGTTTACGTGGAGGTGACCTTGACATGCCACCCTCCCCATCAGTCTAGCACAGCCTGTTCCCTGAACTCTGGGCCCAGGAGAAACTGTGGTGGTGCTCATCAAACTTCTCCTTATTTCTCTTCTGCAGATTGTGAATCCAGGTGGGGATCTCCTAGCCAGGCTGGCTTCTTCCCTCCTTCCCCTCTCTATCTGAAAGAATTCTGAAAATCTGAGGGAAGGGGCTGAAAACCTCATCCTGAAAGACCTGGGATGGGGGAAAAATGCATCTGTCCATACCACTGAAGGTAAATCCATGCCCATTATGACAAAAGGTTATCTTTAAACTTTCTTGTGCTTAGAGTTTAACTGAATCTGATAATACAAATGTAGAAGAACAGGAAATATGAGTATGGTTCTTTTAAAGAGCCGCATTTTGAACATGTCTTCATTCTTGGGGTAGATAAGTGGATGACCACATAGATTTGTCTATCTACCAAATTTACCATTGGAGTTACAATCATACCCAGCGAGGGTGGTTTTGTGTGACTGGGGCAGTTTTAGTCAGAGGGGGCAGCTTTCATTCCAAATAATACCAATAGTATTATCTAGTAGAGAGGTAGGTCCTTGGATGGCAAAATCAGTTAGCATTTGACTATTAACCTAAAGCTTGGTGGTTTGAAACTACAAGCAGTGCCACAGAAAAAAGGCCTGGTGATCTGCTTTCATAAAGTTTACAGCCAAGAAAACCCTATGGAGCAACTCCTCTCTGTAAACACACAGGGCCATCATGAATTGGAATCAATTACACAGCAATGGAATTTGTTTGTTTGTTTCTCTTTTTAATAGAGAGTTAATATGGGGAGGTGGTTAAAATGGGTTCTAGAGTTATGCAGCCCAGGTTCAAATCCCCACCCTCCACTGACAACTATGAAATATTCAGTAAACAAGGCATTAACCACTTTGTGCCTTAGTGTACTTTTCTGTGAAATAGAGCCAACTGATTAGGATTAAAGATGTTAATACCAGTTAAATGTTGGAAAAGTGCCTGGTATAGAAAACATGTTCAGTGAACAGCTATCTAAGGTACAATATTGGTCTCTCCTTGTCGAGAACAAAGAAGAATGAAGGAAATCAAAGATGTATGGACACAATTAGCCCAAGTAACCAGTGGATCACATGAACCTCACTCAGCCTCCAGGGCCTGAGATCAGAAGAACTAGATGGTGCCTGGCTACCGTTGCTGGCTGCTCTGAAAGCAATCACAATAGAAAGTCCTGGATAGAGTAGAGGGAAAACGTGGAAGAAAACTCAAAATAATAGAAAAGACCAGGCTTATTGGTCTGATAGGGATCAGCAGACCCCTCCAAGACTATGGTCCTTCAAGCCTGAACAGAACTTACCATAGTGGCTGAACTTTCAAGCAAACAATAGACAAGCTGTTGGGGTAAACAATAACACCAGGGAGGTATGCATAATCAGCCCTATGCCATATGAGATCAAAAGGGAGTATTATCCCAGGGATAAAACTCAGAAGGCAGGAATGGATAGGAAAGAAGGACGAATAGAAATGCTAAACACAAGGAGGAAGTGGGAAGAGTGCTGTTGCATTGTGGGTACTGCCTCTGGTGTCACAAAACAAAATGTGTACGAACAGTTGAATGGAAAACCAATTGCTCTTCACACTTTCACTCAAATCACAATTAAAAGTTAAACAAACAAACAAAATTTGTTCAGTGGATGGTAACATCCCCCCCTTTTTTAATAACATAACCACACATCATATTAATTTATCCCATTGCCATTTCCAAGGTATATGATTCATATATCTTTATAATTTTCCCATGAGTGTTTCCTTTTGTAGATATATTAGCAGTTGTTCTGGTCACCTAGTGCCACTCTGACAAGAATACACCACAAATGGAATGGCCTTAACAAACATGAATTTATTCTCTCACAGTTTGGAGGCTTTAAGTCTAAGTTCAAAGTGCTAGGCTCTAGGGGCTGGGTGAAAGCCCCTCAACTTTGGGGTCCAGCTCTGCCTCCTGCTCCTGGGCCCTGGACCTAGAGGCGTTTCTTCACTCAGATAGTTGCTGGCTGCTGAGGCTGAGAAACCCCAAGGTTGACAAGTAAAAAGGCACAGTCTCGATGTTACCACACAGCAGGCCATTGACTTAAGTCCATTGTAAGTCCCAAGGTTGGAAAAGCATAGCAGGTTGCTGAGCAGTGACATGGTTACATGCAGGGTCCAAGTGTGCCATAGGCTAGAGACCATTCTCAAAACTTCTCCTTATATACAGGAAACAGACCACATACCCAAAGGCATCTACTCAGCTTCTTGTGATAGATCCACCATGAAGTTGATTACCAGTCTCCTCATTGGGATTAACTACCACCATGAGTGGCTGCCCAGCCACTCAACCAGGCCCAGCCAAGTTGACACACAAACTGAACTGCCACAACTGTAAATCAGAGGGCCTCAGTGACACTCAGAAAAGGATGGTGGGGACTTCTGGAAAGATTGAGGAATAGGCAGACAAGCAACAAAGACCCTCTTCAACAAAGAAAAGAAAAACCAATTGACAGAGATATAGAAGATAATCCTGGAACCCTGAGCTTTGAAAGGAAGTGGATTAGGCACCAACTAGTGGAAAACCTGAACAAAAACATTGAGTACAGAGATGGTCAGAGCTCCAGACTGTCAGTTACTCTGATAGGACCAACATCCTGAATAGTTCCAAGTGGTGTTGGGACCTGAGAATTGACCTTAAAAAGATCAGCCCTGGTCACCAAGGGCTGCAGGGATGACAGCACTGGTAGCCTATATGACTAGGAAGGGAAACAACAAGGAGGGAGACAACATAAGCTGTTGACTTTCTGCTGTCCAGAGGGAGCAGCCATTTTGATTGTTTACAAGCAGTGGCCATTTTGGATATTTAAAGTGACCGAGGGCACAGCCATTTTGAATGTTTACAAGTGGAAACCATTTTGGATTTTAAAGTGATAGCATCCTCATTCAGATTCCAGGGACCTAGGAATAGGCTCTGTTTGCCAAGGACGACAGGGACATACAAGAGGCTGACAACAGGAAAGGAGAGAGGTGGTGAGTGTATAAGTGCTGCCCACTAGCAAATAGAGGAGCACAGCACAGCACCCTGCTTGTGTAGATAATATACAAACAAAACAAAGAAAACGAATATCAAGGGCAAGTCACTCCAACATGTTGTTATGTTGTTGTTATTATGTGCCGTCGAGTCAAACCCGACTCATAGCGACCCCTCCTTGGGTTTCTGAGGCAGTATCATTACAGAAGTAGGATTGCCCAACCTTCCTTCTGAGATTACAGTTACCAATTAAATATAAACACAAAAACATCACAATGCCTCGGAGACAACAGAGCATCACAGTGCACACAAAGAAGCAAGATAAAGCAGGAGAAACAAGGGACCAGGACACAGACCCAAAATACATCCTTGGGGAAGATGTAGCACTGGAACTCCCTGATAAGGAATTCAAAAGAATTATATTTAGGTATTTTGAATGAATTGAGAGACAGATCAAGGAAAACATAGAGAAAACCCTAGAACAGTTTCAAAAGAAAATACAAGAACAAAATGACAAAATAAATGAAAAATTAGAAATGATACAAATTCTACACACAGAAATCCAGAGGATTAATACTAAATTTTCAGAAATAGATAAGACATTGAATGGCAAAGGAGCAGAACTGAATCAATGGAAGACAGAATTAGGGAGATTGAAGGCAATACCTGAACACTTCTTTGGAAAGAGGTAAATCAGAAAAAAGATCAAAACAAAATGAAGAAAGCCTAAGGTTCATGTGGGATATCATCAAAAGGAATAACTTACATGCAATCAGAATTTCAGAACAGGAAGATACAAATAAAACCACAAAGAAAATTGTCAAAGATTTGTTGGAAGAGAATTTTCCTGGTATGATGAAAGATGAGAATATATTAATTCAGGAAGTCCAATGAACCCCAAACAGGATAGACCCCAAAAGAAAATCACCAAGACATATCATCATCAAACTTACCAAAACCAAAGACAAAGAAAGAATTATGAGAGCAGCATGTGAAAACGAAAAGTTACCTACAAGGGGCAACCAATAAGACTAAGCTCAGATTTCTTGACAGAAACCATGCAGGCGAGAAGACAATGGGATGGTATGTATAAAACACTGAAGGAGAAAAATTTCCAACCAAGAATTATGTACCCAGCAAAATTGTCCCTCAAATATGATGGTGAAATTAGGACATTTCCAGATAAACAGAAATTAAGGGAATTTGCTAAAACCAGACCAACCTTACAAGAGATGCTAAAGGGAGCCCTTTGCACAGAGAAGCAACAACAGCCAACAACAACTGACCATTAACACACATGATGATATAACCCAAAAACCAACCCAGCTATGGAAGTATCCAAAGTAAATAAGCCTACAAGATTGTAAACAGGGAACCAGAGACATCAATTGACAAATGAGGACAACTACAAACCAAAAAGAGGGAAAAAAATCTGTGTCATTACAGAACTTCTAGATGGTAGGGAAGTCAAGACAACTACAAGATAGAACAGATTGTTCTAAACTTGGGAAGAAAACTATAAATCACAGAATAACCTCAAAGACAAATGATAAACCTTCAAAATAAAAAAGAGGACCAGCATAAATATTCAGCAAATACTAAAACAATAGCAATGAAGGAAGTGATAACACGATTCATAAACAAAACGAGCTCAGCACAGAAATTATATGGAACAAAGAAATTGACATCATGAGAAAGTGCATAACAAAAATAACAGCATCAAATTCATATTTGCCGATAATTACATATCTGGCAAGGGACTTATCTCTAAGATTTATAGCGGAAGAGTGGATGACCAAACTACGGTACATACATATACTGGAATGCTATGCAGTACTAAAGAATAATGTACAGTCTGCAAAACACCACATAATATGGATGAACTTGGAGGACATTATGCTGAATGAAATAAGTCAATCACAGAAGGACAAATATAGTATTAGTTCATTGTTGTGGAGGGTCAAGGAAAGGTTTATATATGGAGGGAAACTTTCTCTGTTGGTTGTGGAGGGGGAATGGAGGGAACACTGAAAAAAAATGCATTGACCCATGTCACTTTAGTTTTGTGTATTTCACTGTACATAAATTATATTTTAATAAAATGCATTAAAAAAGAAAAAAGAAAAAGGATGGTAGGAACACAATCAAGGTGGAGGAGTTTACACATCAGACCTGGGAGAGTTAGTTCCACTTCCAGATGGGCCACCTAGATCTTCCGGGAGGACATTCTCAAGAGAAAAAGCTAGAGAGATTTAAAAGTTCAAAATGGAGTGGTCATGGGGACACTGATGGCTCAGTGATAGAATTCTCACCCTTCCCACAGGAGACCTGTTTTTGATTCCTGGTCAATACACCTCAACATCAGCCCCCACGCATCTTTCAGTGGAGCCTTATATGTTGCGATGATGTTGAACAGGTTTCAGCAGAGCTTCCAGACTAAGGCAGGCTAGGAAGAGAAGCTTGGTAATCTTTTCTAAAAAGAGCCAGTGAAAATCCTAATGATCAAAATGGTTCCAATTAGCAACCAATCATGGGCGTGGCATGGCATTTTGTTCCACCATGCATGGGGTCTCCATGAGCCAGGGGCCAACACAACAGCAGTTAATAAAATGGAACGGTTACATCACCTGGAACAACCATTCATTCATTCAGTCAACAAATTTATTTAATGTTCACTAAGCATAGGCATTTGAAATATGTCAATGAAAAACACAGTTCCTCTCTCAACCAATGGTCAGTAAGGAAGACAACATAAACAGGAAATGACAATACAGAGGGATAAGTGCTCTGTCAGGGTAAGTGTATGGTGTCTCAGAAGTCCAGGGCACCTGGCCAGTGTGGGGTGTGGAGCTGAGTGTGTTGGGACGTCAGAGAAGACTTCCCGGAGAACAGAAGTTCTGAGCTGAGACCTAGAGGAGGAGTGGCCAGGGAAAGAGGGAGCTTCAGAGAGGGTTCAGGAGGAAAACAAGGAGGTAGAGGGTACACTAGGGAGAGAGGATGGGACAGGCAGTGGTGGGGAGGCATGTTGGGGGAGATGGGCAAGGTCCAGGTGAAAAAGAACATGAACAAAGGCAGAGGCCAAACAGTTGTTAATATTGTTAGGTGCCATTGAATTAATTTTTGACTCATGGTGATCCCATGTGACAGACTAGAACTGCCCCATAGACAGTAATGTCTATGGAAAGGAGCTCTGGTGGTGCCAAATAGGCACTTGGCTATTAACCAAAAGATTGGTGGTTCAAACCCACCATTTGCTCTGTGGAAGAAAGTCTGTTTCCATAAAGATTTACAGCCTTGGAGACCCAATGGGGGTCACGATGAGTCAGAATCAACTCAAGGGTAGTAAGTTTGGTTGGGTTTAGAATCTTCTTTTTTTTTTTTTAAATTGTGATTTGGGTGAAGATTTACAGAGCAAATTCACTTTCCATAAAGCAGTTCACATGTACTTTGTCTCATGACATTGACCACAGTTTACCACAATGCAACAGCTCCCCTCTCACTTCCTCCCCATAGTTACCTCTTCCCTGTGTCCATCCATCCATTGACTCCTGCCCCCTGAGCTGTCTCCCTGTGCATAAGCAGCCCTTCTTTCTTCCATGATTGTTCTCTCCAAGGAGAGTATCTACTTGAGATAAATATTCAACTCATATGCCTGTTTTTTGTTTGGCTGGAAACCACAGGTGTGGGTTCAATTCCAGACCTGAAGGGCAGTTAGGGGCCATAGTCTCAGTGGTTCCACCTGGCTCTATCAGACCAGCAAACCTGGTCCCCCCCTTTTTTTTTTCTCCAAATGAATTTGAGTTTTGTACCACATTGTTCTCCCTCTCTATCAAGGATCTCCTAGACAGATCCCCTTCCAAGTGGTGGGTTTGGAATCTTTATGGGAGCAGATTACCACGTCTTTCTCTTGTGTAGCTACTGGGTGGTTTCAAACTGCCAACCTTTTGGTTAGCAGCCAAGCACTTAACTATTTCACCACTGCGCCAATAAGAGGTGAGTGAATTCAGGAAATGTTTAGAGGGAACCCAAGGTGAGTGCAGAGACGATAGCTGGGTGAATCTTGGACATCTCTTGGAGCTGGTGTCAATAACAGGAATGAGGAAACCAGGAGGGAACAATGAACTCTGGTCCTAATAAGGTGATTCTAAAGCCTTGATTGGCGTTCCGGTAGCATAGTGCCTAAGGCACTTGACTGCTAGCCAGAAGGCGGCGGTTCAAACCCACCAGCCACTCCTCGGAAGGAAGTTTGGGCAATCTACTTCCATAGTGATACTGCTTCGGCAACCCAAGGAGGGGTTGCTATGAGTCGGGGCTGACTCAATGGCACATGACTACAACAACAAAGCCTTGATGGAACCTAGAGTTTGATTTCTCTGGCAGGAAGTATGGGCAGCAGCAAAGCTTGGAAGAGAGGGAATGCTGGGAGAAATGTGGACAGTGTCTAGGAGAGAGAATGAGGCTGCTGCAAGGATGAAAAAGAAGGAATGTTCCCACACTGGACACTGACTTTTGGAGATAGAATAAGTAGGCGGAACAACCCAAGAGGTAGGAAAGTACAGATATAGATGGCCAACAAGACTGAGTAGATTTAAGACATTTATTTTGTAAATAAATAAACACACATACACATAAGCACATATCTGTCAAAAAAGAACAGGGAATAGTTACTGGGATGTGAATTTAAAGGTGAGTTTTGGCTTGCTTCTGTGAGCTTTTCTGCTTTTCTATGTTCTAATAAGAATAGGTAACCTCTGAAATCAGAAAAAGGACACGATTCATGTTATTTACACACAAGAAGAATCTTCAGTATAAATTCCAATGGAGGGGGAGGTTGAGAAGGAGAATGTGGCTCTGGGAGTGGACTGGTCCCTGGAGAAAGTGCTTTTATTGGAATGAAGGGACAGATTCCCTCAGGCAGGTATGAAAAACCCAGGGGAAACACAAATGACAAACAAAAGGAAATGTATACAACCTCGATGACAGACAAGGTTGTGTCATCTGCATATGTTGTTGTTGTTACGTGCCATAGAGTCATACCCAACTCATAGAGACCCCTTTTTGGATTTCTGAGGCAGTATCACTATGGAAATAGATTGCCCAACCTTCCTTCCGAGGAGTGGCTGGTGGGTTTGAACCACCAGCCTTCTGGTTAGCAGCCAAGCGCCTTAGGCACTACGCTACCAGAGCTCCTTCTATCAGATTGTTGTTGTTGTTGTTATGTGCCGTCGAGTTGGACCGACTCATAGCAACCCCTCCTTGGGTTTCCGAGGCAGTGTCACTATGTGAGTAGATTGCCCCATCTTCCTTCTGAGGAGTGGCTGGTAGGTATGCAAATGTTTGACCACACAGTCTATTGACACTGTGGAGAAATAGGCAGACACTCATTTATTGCTGGTGGGAGTAGAAATGATTCTACACTTACAGATAGCCTCCTTCAGAACAATCTTTGATATACAGATAACACAACCTTGCTTGCTACAGGTGAAGAGGATTTGAGGCACTTACTAATGAAGATCAAAGACTACATACAGCCTTTAGTGTGGGTTACACCGCAACATAAAGAAAACAAAGATCTTCACAATTAGACCAATAAACAATGTCATGATAAATGGAGAAAATATTGAAGTTGTCAAGGATTTCACTTTACTTAGATCAATAATAAATGCCCATGGAAGCAGCAGTCAAGAAATCAAAT
The DNA here is from genome assembly GCF_000298275.1 of Orycteropus afer afer. Taxonomy (NCBI): domain Eukaryota; kingdom Metazoa; phylum Chordata; class Mammalia; order Tubulidentata; family Orycteropodidae; genus Orycteropus; species Orycteropus afer. The sequence goes on from NW_006921621.1 coordinate 14,017,729, forward strand.
GACATATTGCATTGGGAAAATTTGCTGCAAAAGACCTCTTCAAGATCTTAAAAAATACCAAAGAAGAGTGAAGAAAATCAAAGTCATTTGGAAACAATTAGCCCAAAGATATGATGGACCATGAGGACCTCAGCCTCCACAACCCTGAGACCAGAAGAACTAGATGGTGCCTGGCTACCAATGCCAACCACTCAGAAAAGGATCAAAATTGGAGAAAAGAGTTGTTGTTGTTGTTGTTAAGTGCCGTCGCATCGTTTCCTACTCATAGCGACCCCATGCACAGCAGAATGAAACACTGCCCGATCCCGCTCCAGCCCCACAATCCCTGCTATACTTGAGCCCATCATCGCAGCCACCGTATCAATCCATCTCCTTGAAGGCCTCCCCCTCTTTCGTCGACCCTCC